>NC_084565.2:41847500-41885000 GCF_033978685.3 Nerophis lumbriciformis
TCAATGTTGACCTCATGGTAGATCACCTTCCCTTTATCTCAAAAATCCTCGAAAAAATTGTTGCAATTGTTGGAAAATTCATGGTTAAGTTTCGATGAAATATTGGGTTTCAAAAGCGCTGATTAAACACAAAAGATTTAGCCTCAATGTCGACGTCCTGGTAAATCACCTTCCCTTTATCTTAAAAATCATCTGTTAAATGTGATTTTAACTGTAAAATTCAATAAAAATATTTGCAAAAAAATAAAAAATAAATCATCGAAAAAATGGTTGCAATTGTTGTAAAATTTTTGTTAAGTTTCGTTGAAATGTTGGGTTTCAAAAGCGCTGATTAAACACAAAAGATTTAGCCTCAATGTCGACGTCCTGGTAAATCACCTTCCCTTTATCTCAAAAATCATCTGTTAAATGTGATTTTAACTGTAAAATTCAATAAAAATATTTGCAAAAAAATAAAAATAAATCGAAAAAATTGTTGCAATTGTTGTAAAATCTATGGTTAAGTTTCGTTGAAATGATGGGTTTCAGAAGCGCTGATTAAACACAAAAAGATTTAACGTCGGTAGATCACTTTCCCTTTATCGAAAAAAATATCGGGAAAAAAATTGTTGCAATTGTTGTAAAATCCATGATTAAGTTTCGTTGAAATGTTGGGTTTCAAAAGCGCTGATTAAACACTAAAGATTTAACCTCAATGTCGACCTACTGGTAGACCACCTTCCCTTTATCTCAAAAATCATCTGTTAAATGTGATTTTAACTGTGAAATTCAATAAAAATATTTGCAAAAAAATAAAAAATAAATCATCGAAAAAATTGTTGCAATTGTTGTAAAATCCATGGTTAAGTTTCGTTGAAATGTTGGGTTTCAAAAGCGCTGATTAAACACAAAAGATTTAGCCTCAATGTCGACATCCTGGTAGATCACCTTCCCTTTATCTCAAAAATCCTTGAAAAAATTGTTGCAATTGTTGGAAAATTCATGGTTAAGTTTCGTTGAAATGTTGGGTTTCAAAAGCGCTGATTAAACACAAAAGATTTAGCCTCAATGTCGACGTCCTGGTAAATCACCTTCCCTTTATCTTAAAAAAAAACATCTGTTAAATGTGATTTTAATTGTAAAATTCAATAAAAATATTTGCAAAAAAATAAAAAAGAACTCATCGAAAAAATTGTTGCAATTGTTGGAAAATTCATGGTTAAGTTTCGTTGAAATATTGGGTTTCAAAAGCGCTGATTAAACAAAAGATTTAACCTCAATGTCGACCTCATGGTAGATCACCTTCCCTTTATCTCAAAAATCCTCGAAAAAATTGTTGCAATTGTTGGAAAATTCATGGTTAAGTTTCGTTGAAATATTGGGTTTCAAAAGCGCTGATTAAACACAAAAGATTTAACCTCAATGTCGACATCCTGGTAGATCACCTTCCCTTTATCTCAAAAATCCTTGAAAAAATTGTTGCAATTGTTGGAAAATCCATGATTAAGTTTCGTTGAAATGTTGGGTTTCAAAAGCGCTGACAAACACAAAAGATTTAACTTCAATGTCGACCTCCTGGTAAATCACCTTCCCTTTATCTCAAAAATCCTTGAAAAAATTGTTGCAATTGTTGTAAAATCCATGATTAAGTTTCGTTGAAATGTTGGGTTTCAAAAGCGCTGATTAAACACAAAAGATTTAGCCTCAATGTCGACATCCTGGTAAATCACCTTCCTTTTATCTCAAAAATCATCTGTTAAATGTGATTTTAACTGTAAAATTCAATAAAAATATTTGCAAAAAAATAAAAATAAATCGAAAAAATTGTTGCAATTGTTGTAAAATCTATGGTTAAGTTTCGTTGAAATGTTGGGTTTCAGAAGCGCTGATTAAACACAAAAAGATTTAACGTCGGTAGATCACTTTCCCTTTATAAATAAAGTTGATTTGATTTGATTTATCGAAAAAAATATCGGGAAAAAAATTGTTGCAATTGTTGTAAAATCCATGATTAAGTTTCGTTGAAATGTTGGGTTTCAAAAGCGCTGATTAAACACTAAAGATTTAACCTCAATGTCGACCTACTGGTAGACCACCTTCCCTTTATCTCAAAAATCATCTGTTAAATGTGATTTTAACTGTAAAATTCAATAAAAATATTTGCAAAAAAATAAAAAAGAACTCATCGAAAAAATTGTTGCAATTGCTGGAAAATTCATGGTTAAGTTTCGTTGAAATATTGGGTTTCAAAAGCGCTGATTAAACACAAAAGATTTAGCCTCAATGTCGACGTCCTGGTAAATCACCTTCCCTTTATCTTAAAAAAAAAAATCTGTTAAATGTGATTTTAACTGTAAAATTCAATAAAAATATTTGCAAAAAAATAAAAAAGAACTCATCGAAAAAATTGTTGCAATTGCTGGAAAATTCATGGTTAAGTTTCGTTGAAATATTGGGTTTCAAAAGCGCTGATTAAACAAAAGATTTAATCTCAATGTCGACCTCATGGTAGATCACCTTCCCTTTATCTCAAAAATCCTCGAAAAAATTGTTGCAATTGTTGGAAAATTCATGGTTAAGTTTCGTTGAAATATTGGGTTTCAAAAGCGCTGATTAAACAAAAGATTTAACCTCAATGTCGACTTCATGGTAGATCACCTTCCCTTTATCTCAAAAATCCTCGAAAAAATTGTTGCAATTGTTGGAAAATTCATGGTTAAGTTTCGTTGAAATGTTGGGTTTCAAAAGCGCTGATTAAACACAAAAGATTTAGCCTCAATGTCGACGTCCTGGTAAATCACCTTCCCTTTATCTCAAAAATCCTCGAAAAAATTGTTGCAATTGTTGGAAAATTCATGGTTAAGTTTCGTTGAAATATTGGGTTTCAAAAGCGCTGATTAAACACAAAAGATTTAGCCTCAATGTCGACGTCCTGGTAAATCACCTTCCCTTTATCTTAAAAATCATCTGTTAAATGTGATTTTAACTGTAAAATTCAATAAAAATATTTGCACAAAAAAAAAAAAAAAAAAAATCATCGAAAAAATTGTTGCAATTGTTGTAAAATTTATGGTTAAGTTTCGTTGAAATGTTGGGTTTCAGAAGCGCTGATTAAACACAAAAAGATTTAACGTCGGTAGATCACTTTCCCTTTATAAATAAAGTTGATTTGATTTGATTTATCGAAAAAAATATCGGAAAAAAAATTGTTGCAATTGTTGTAAAATCCATGATTAAGTTTCGTTGAAATGTTGGGTTTCAAAAGCGCTGATTAAACACTAAAGATTTAACCTCAATGTCGACCTACTGGTAGACCACCTTCCCTTTATCTCAAAAATCATCTGTTAAATGTGATTTTAACTATAAAATTCAATAAAAATATTTGCAAAAAAATAAAAAAGAACTCATCGAAAAAATTGTTGCAATTGTTGGAAAATTCATGGTTAAGTTTCGTTGAAATATTGGGTTTCAAAAGCGCTGATTAAACACAAAAGATTTAACCTCAATGTCGACATCCTGGTAAATCACCTTCCCTTTATCTCAAAAATCCTCTAAAAAATTGTTTCAATTTTTGAAAAATCCATGAATGTAACGATTAAAAAAAAATCCAATTATCAATCGAAATCAATCAAATGATCAGGTAAAAAGTCGCAATTATGAGACAAAAGTCATAATTACGAAAAAGAAAGTCGAAATAATGAGATAAGAAAATCATAATTATTAGATAAAAAGTCTAAATTAGGAGCTAAAAAGTCATAATTATGAAATAAAAAGTGAAGTTACATTCCGTCTATAAAAATTAAATGTATAAACATTTACTGCAAAAAAATGTCGGTTCAGAAATATTCAGTGTAAAAAAATTCAGTATAAAACAAATTAAATGCTAAAAAAATTTAAAAAATTAGCTGCTTCAAAAAGCAACTCTATTGAGGTTAATTTGTGTCTTTATTACGAAAGCTTTTTTGACACCGAATTTATGTAACTGTAATTTTTTTGCATTTTAATTTTGTGAACTGAATTTATTTTACCAAATTATGCTGACAATTGTATTGAAAAAAATTGAGTGTTTTATAATTTAGTGTTCAAAAAATTAAAAGCAAAAAATTCAGTGCAAAAAATTCAGTGTAAAAAAATCAGTCGCGAAAAATTCAGTGTATAAAAATTCAGTGTTAAAATTTTTTTAGGTAGACAAATTCAGTGTAAAAAAATTTACTGCTTCAAAAAGCAAGACCCTTTGGAGGTTAATTTGTGTCTTTATTACGAAAGCTTTTTTTTGACAGCGAATTTATGTAACTGATTTTTTAGCGTTTTGAATTTTGTGAACTGAATTTCTTTTACCAAATTATGCTGACAATTTTATAGAAAAAAATTCAGTGTTTTCAAATTTAGTGTGTAAAAATTCAGTGTTAAAAAATTCACTGCACAAAAATTCAGTGTAAAAACATTCAGTGCTGAAAAATTCAGTGTAGAAAAATTCACTGCTTCAAAAAGCAAGACTCCACGGAGGTTAATTTGTGTCTTTATTATGAAAGCTTTTTTTGACCTCGAATTTATGTAAATGATCTTTTTTGCATTTGAATTTTGTAAACTTAATTTTTTTTACATTAAATTATGCTGACACTTTCATTGGAAAAAAAAAGATATGTTTTAGAAATCAGTGTTAAAAAAATAACTATAAAAATTCAGTCTAAAATCATTCAGTGCTGAAAAATTAAGTACCCAAAAATTCACTGTTTCAAAAAGCAAGACTTTATGGAGGTTAATTTGTGTCTTTATTACAACAGCTTTTTTTTGACACCGAATTTATGTAACTGATTTTTTTGCGTTCAAATTTTGTAAACTGAATTTCTTTTACAATTTATTGAAAACAATTCAGTGTTTTAAAATTTAGTGTATACAAATTCAGTGGAAAAAAATTCTGTGTAAAAAATCAGTGTTAAAAAATATCTTTATAAAAATTCAGTTTAAAAAAAAATTCAGTTTATAAAAAAAAAAAATCAGTGTTAAAATATCACTCTATAAAAATTCAGTGTAAAAAGAAATTATGTGTATAAAAATCCAGTGTAAAAAAAAAAATGTGTATAAAAATCCAGTGTAACAATTGTTATTGGAAAAAATTCAGTGTTTTAAAATTGTGTGTATAAAAATCCAGTGTAAAAAAATTCAGTGTGGAAAAATCCAGTGTAAAAAATTCAGTAAAAATTAAGTGTAAAAAAGTATTTTACATCAAATTATGCTGACAATTGTATTAAAAGAAATTTAGTGTTTTAAATTTAATGTATAAAAAAATCAGTGCAAAAAAATTTAGTTTATAAAAAAATTAAGTTTATAAAAAAATGAATTCTGTGTATAAAAAATGTAGTGTATACAAATTCAGTGGAAAAAATTCAGTGTGAAAAAAATCAATGTGAAAAAATCACTATAAAAATTCAGTGTATAAACATTTAGTGCAAAAAAAATTCAGTGTAAAAAAGTCAGTGTTGAAAAGTGTGCTGCTTCAAAAAGCAACTCTATGGACGTTAATTTGTGTCTTTATTACACCGACTCTCTGGAACTGATTTTTTTGCGTTTTAATTTTGTGAACTGAATTTCTTTTACGTCAAATTATGCTGACAATTTTATTGAAAGAAATTCAGTGTTTTAAAATTTAGTGTATAAAAAAATCTGTGCAAAATATTCAGTGTAAAAAATTCAGTCTAGAAAAATTTGTTGTAAAAAAAAATTCAGTGAAAAATTCAGTCTAAAAAATTCAGTATATAAAAATTTAGTGTTAAATTTTTTCAGCCTAGATAAATTCAGTCTAAAAAAATCAGTGCTGAAAAATTCAGTGTCAAAAAATTCACTGCTTCAAAAAGCATGACTTTATGGAGGTTCATTTTTGTCTTTATTACGAAAGCTTTTTTTTGACACCGATTTTTTGGCGTTTTAATTTTGTGAACTGAATTTCTTCGACATCAAATGATGCTGACAATTTTATTGAAAGAAATTCAGTGTTTTAAAATTTAGTGTATAAAACAATCAGTGCAAAAAAATTCAGTGTAAAAAATTCAGTCTAGAAAAAATTGTTGTAAAACAAATTAAGTGAAAAATTCAGTCTAAAAAATCCAGTGTATACAAATTCAGTGTTGACATCTTTTAGCCTAGATAAATTCAGTGCTGAAAAATTCAGTATAAAAAAATTCACTGCTTCAAAAAGCAAGACTTTATGGAGGTTAATTGTTGTCTTTATTACGAAAGCTTTTTTTGACAGCGAATTTATGGAACTGATGTTTTTGCGTTTGAATTTTGTGAACTGAATTTCTTTTACCAAATTATGCTGACAATTTTATAGAAAAAAAATCAGTGTTTTCAAATTTAGTGTGTAAAAATTCAGTGTTAAAAAATTCACTGCACAAAAATTCAGTCTAAAAAATTCAGTGCTGAAAAATTCAGTGTAGAAAAATTCACTGCTTCAAAAAGAAAGACTCTATGGAGGTTAATTTGTGTCTTTATTATGAAAGCTTTTTTTGACCTCGAATTTTATGTAACTGATTTTTTTGCGTTTTAATTTTGTGAACTGAACTTCTTTATGCTGACAATTTTATTGAAAGAAATTCAGTGTTTTAAAATGTTGTGTATAAAAAAAATAGTGCAAAAAGAATATTCAGTGTAAAAATAATAGTGTTAAAAAATCACTCTATAAAAATTCAGTTTATAAAAAAATTAAGTTTATAAATTTCTGTGTACAAAAATCCATTCATTTAACTGATTTTTTTTGCGTTTTAATTTTGTGAACTGAATTTCTTCTACATCAAATTATGCTGACAATTTTATTGAAATAAATTCAGTGTTTTAAAATGTAATGTTTAAAAAATCAGTGGATAAAAAAATCAGTGTTAAAAAATTCTGTGTATAAAAATCCAGTTTATAAAAAAAAATTCTGTGTATAAAAATCCAGTGTAAAAAATGTTATTGAAAAAAATTCTGTGTTCTAAAATTTTGTGTATACAAATTCAGTGTAAAAAAAATCAGTGTTAAAAAATCACTCTATAAAAATTCAGTGTAAAAAAAAAATTCTGTGTATAAAAATCCAGTGTAAAGAATTCAGTGTAAAAAAAATTCAGTGTAAAAAATTCAGCGTTGAAAAATGTGCTGCTTCAGAAAGCAACTCTATGGAGGTTAATTTGTGTCTTTATTACGAAAGCTTTTTTGACACCGAATCTATGTAACTGATTTTTTTGCGTTTTAATTTTGTGAACTGAATTTCTTTTACATCAAATTATGCTGACAATTGTATTGAAATAAATTCGGTGTTTTAAAATTTAGTGTTTAAAAAAAATCAGTGCAAAAAATTCAGTCTAAAAAATTCAGTGTATAAAAATTCAGTGTATAAAAATTCAGTGTTAATTTTTTTTAGCCTAGATAAATTCAGTCTAAAAAAATTCAGTGCTGAAAAATTCAGTGTCAAAAAATTCACTGCTTCAAAAAGCAAGACTTTATGGAGGTTCATTTGTGTCTTTATTACAAAAGCTTTTTTTTGACACCGATTTTTTGGCGTTTTAATTATGTGAACTGAATTTCTTCGACGTGAAATTATGCTGACAATTTTATTGAAAGAAATTCAGTGTTTTAAAATTTAGTGTATAAAAAAATCAGTGCCAAAAATTTCAGTGTAAAAATAATCAGTGTTAAAAAATCACTCTATAAAAATTCAGTTTATAAAAAAATAAGTTTATTAAAAATAAATCTGTGTATAAAGATCCAGTGTAAAAAAATGTTATTGAAAAAAATTAAATGTTTTAAAATATAGTATATAAAAATTCAGTGGGAAAAATCAGTGTTAAAATATCACTCTATAAAAATTCAGTGTATAAACATTTAGTGCAAAAAAAAGTCAGTGTTGAAAAATGTGCTGCTTCAAAAAGCAAGGGAGGTTAATTTGTGTCTTTATTACGAAAGCTTTTTTGACACCGAATCTATGGAACTGATTTTTTTGCGTTTTAATTTTGTAAACTGAATTTCTTTTACGTCAAATTATGGCATACTTGCCAACACTCCCGAATTTTCCGGGAGACTCCCGATATTCAGCACCTCACCCGAAAACCTCCCGGGACAAATATTCTCCCGAAATTCTCCCGATTTTCAGCCGGATCTGGAGGCCACGCCCCCTCCAGCTCCATGCGGACCTGAGTGAGGACAGCCTTTTTTCACGACGGGAGGACAACAGGGTGACAAGAACTAAAACATCCAGACTAGAGATTAATTGTATTATTATGTTTATCTTACCTAAAAATAAATATATTTATTAATTAAAAAAAAAAAAAAAAATGTTTACTATATTTTGCTAAAAACATCAAAATTAATTGTATTTTTATTTGTATTTTTTCTGACTCCTTATTACAACAGGGTGACAAGAACTAAATCATCCAGACTAGAGATAAATTGTATTATTATGTTTATCTTACCTAAAAATAAATATATTTATTAATTAAAAAAAAAAACCAAATAAATGTTTACTATATTTTGCTAAAAACATCAAAATTAATTGTATTTTTATTTGTATTTCTTCTGACTCCTTATTACATCCAGCCATAGAATTATACCGGTACATTAAAATAAACATATTTGAAATAATTAATTTTAAATTATCATAATAATTCATTTAAAATGACCATATTTAATTATTAAAATAATTGCTTGTTTATCAACAACATTAGCATTTTATTTATTACATTTTGAAGCTCTCAGAAGCCAAGTTATGTTATATCCATGTTATATTTATGCAAGTTTGAAGTATCAATTATCTAAACACAGTTTTGTTTGCATATTTTCAGGATGTATATATATATATATATATATATATATATATATATATATATGTATGAAATACTTGACTTGGTAAATTCCAGCTGTCAATATACCCCTCCCTTAACCACGCCCCCAACCACGCCCCCACCTCCCGAAATCGAAGGTCTCAAGGTTGGCAAGTATGAATTATGGTGACAATTTTATTGAAATAAATTCAGTGTTTTAAAATTTAGTGTATAAAAATGCAGTGGAAAAAAATTCTGTGTAAAAAATCAGTGTTAAAAAATATCTTTATAAAAATTAAGTTTAAAAAAAATTTAAGTTTATAAATAAAAAAATCAGTGTTAAAATATCACTCTATAAAAATTCAGTGTAAAAAAAAATTATGTGTATAAAAATCCAGTGTAAAAAAAATTATGTGTATAAAAATCCAGTGTAACAATTGTTATTGGAAAAAACTCAGTGTTTTAAAATTGTGTGTATAAAAATCCAGTGTAAAAAAATTCAGTGTGCAAAAATCCAGTGTAAAAAATTCAGTAAAAATTAAGTGTAAAAAGTATTTTACATCAAATTATGCTGACAATTGTATCAAAAGAAATTTAGTGTTTTAAATTTAATGTATAAAAAAATCAGTGCAAAAAAAATTTAGTTTATAAAAAAATGAAGTTTATAAAAAAATGAATTCTGTGTATAAAAAATGTAGTGTATACAAATTCAGTGGAAAAAAATCAGTGTGAAAAAAATCACTGTTAAAAAATCACTTTATAAAAATTCAGTGTATAAACATTTAGTGCAACAAAAAAAAATCAGTGTTAAAAAATCACTCTATAAAAATTCAGTGTAAAAAAAAATTATGTGTATAAAAATCCAGTGTAAAAAAAATTATGTGTATAAAAATCCAGTGTAACAATTGTTATTGGAAAAAAATCTGTGTTTTAAAATTGTGTGTATAAAAATCCAGTGTAAAAAAAATTCAGTGTGCAAAAATCCAGTGTAAAAAATTCAGTAAAAATTAAGTGTAAAAAGTATTTTACATCAAATTATGCTGACAATTGTATTAAAAGAAATTTAGTGTTTTAAATTTAATGTATAAAAAAAATCAGTGCAAAAAAATTTAGTTTATAAAAAAATGAAGTTTATAAAAAAAATGAATTCTGTGTATAAAAAAATGTAGTGTATACAAATTCAGTGGAAAAAAATCAGTGTGAAAAAAATCACTGTTAAAAAATCACTATAAAATTCAGTGTATAAACATTTAGTGCAAAAAAAAATCAGTGTTAAAAAATCACTCTATAAAAATTCAGTGTAAAAAAAAATTATGTGTATAAAAATCCAGTGTAAAAAAAATTATGTGTATAAAAATCCAGTGTAACAATTGTTATTGGAAAAAAAATCAGTGTTTTAAAATTGTGTGTATAAAAATCCAGTGTAAAAAAATTCAGTGTGCAAAAATCCAGTGTAAAAAATTCAGTAAAAATTAAGTGTAAAAAGTATTTTACATCAAATTATGCTGACAATTGTATTAAAAGAAATTTAGTGTTTAAAATTTAATGTATAAAAAAATCAGTGCAAAAAAATTTAGTTTATAAAAAAATGAAGTTTATAAAAAAATAAATTCTGTGTATAAAAAATGTAGTGTATACAAATTCAGTGGAAACAATTCAGTGTGAAAAAAAATCCCTGTTAAAAAATCACTCTATAAAAATTCAGTGTAAAAAAAAATTATGTGTATAAAAATCCAGTGTAAAAAAAATTATGTGTATAAAAATCCAGTGTAACAATTGTTATTGGAAAAAAATCAGTGTTTTAAAATTGTGTGTATAAAAATCCAGTGTAAAAAAAATTCAGTGTGCAAAAATCCAGTGTAAAAAATTCAGTAAAAATTAAGTGTAAAAAGTATTTTACATCAAATTATGCTGACAATTGTATTAAAAGAAATTTAGTGTTTTAAATTTAATGTATAAAAAAAATCAGTGCAAAAAAATGTAGTTTATAAAAAAATGAAGTTTATTAAAAAAATGAATTCTGTGTATAAAAAATGTAGTGTATACAAATTCAGTGGAAAAAATTCAGTGTGAAAAAAATCACTGTTAAAAAATCACTCTATAAAAATTCAGTGTAAAAAAAAATTATGTGTATAAAAACCCAGTGTAAAAAAATTATGTGTATAAAAATCCAGTGTAACAATTGTTATTGGAAAAAATTCAGTGTTTTAAAATTGTGTGTATAAGAATCCAGTGTAAAAAAATTCAGTGTGGAAAAATCCAGTGTAAGAAATTCAGTAAAAATTAAGTGTAAAAAAGTATTTTACATCAAATTATGCTGACAATTGTATTAAAATAAATTTAGTGTTTTAAATTTAATGTATAAAAAAATCAGTGCAAAAATAATTTAGTTTATAAAAAAATGAAGTTTATAAAAAAATGAATTCTGTGTATAAAAAATGTAGTGTATACAAACAAATTCAGTGGAAAAAATTCAGTGTGAAAAAAATCACTCTATAAAAATTCAGTGTATAAACATTTAGTGCAAAAAAAAAATCAGTGTTAAAAAATCACTCTGTAAAAAAATTCAGTTTATAAAAAAAATGTCTGTGTATAAAAATCCAGTGTAAAAATTTTTATTGAAAAAAATTCTGTGTTATAAAATTTAGTGTATAAAAAATTATGCTGACAATTGTATTAAAAGAAATTTAGTGTTTTAAATTTAATGTATAAAAAAAATCAGTGCAAAAAAATTTAGTTTCTAAAAAAATGAAGTTTATAAAAAAATGAATTCTGTGTATAAAAAATGTAGTGTATACAAATTCAGTGGAAAAAAATCACTGTTAAAAAATCACTATAAAAATTCAGTGTATAAACATTTAGTGCAAAAAAATTCAGTGTAAAAAAGTCAGTGTTGAAAAGTGTGCTGCTTCAAAAAGCAACTCTATGGACGTTAATTTGTGTCTTTATTACACCGACTCTCTGGAACTGATTTTTTTGCGTTTTAATTTTGTGAACTGAATTTCTTTTACGTCAAATTATGCTGACAATTTTATTGAAAGAAATTCAGTGTTTTAAAATTTAGTGCATAAAAAAATCAGTGCAAAATATTCAGTGTAAAAAATTCAGTCTAGAAAAAATTGTTGTAAAAAAAAATTCAGTGAAAAATTCAGTCTAAAAAATTCAGTATATAACAATTCAGTGTTACATTTTTTCAGCCTAGGTAAATTCAGTCTAAAAAAATCAGTGCTGAAAAATTCAGTGTCAAAAAATTCACTGCTTCAAAAAGCAAGACTTTATGGAGGTTAATTTTTGTCTTTATTACGAAAGCTTTTTTTGACACCGATTTTTTGGCGGTTTAATTTCGTGAACTGAATTTCTTCTATATCAAATTATGCTGACAATTGTATTGAAATAAATTCAGTGTTTTAAAATATAGTGTATAAAAAAATCAGTGGATAAAAAATCAGTGTTAAAAAAATCACTATAAAAATTCAGTTTATAAAAAAAATTCGGTGTTTAAAAATCCAGTGTAAAAAATTTTATTGAAAAAAAATTCTGTGTTCTAAAATTTTGTGTATACAAATTCAGTGTAAAAAAATCACTCTATAAAAATTCAGTGTAAAAAAAATTCAGTGTACAAAATTCCAGTGTAAAAAATTCAGTGTTGAAAAATGTGCTCTGTAAAAAAATTCAGTTTATAAAAAAAATGTCTGTGTATAAAAATCCAGTGTAAAAAATTCAGTGTAAAAAAAATTCAGTGTACAAAATTCCAGTGTAAAAAATTCAGTGTTGAAAAATGTGCTCTGTAAAAAAATTCAGTTTATAAAAAAAATGTCTGTGTATAAAAAATCCAGTGTAAAAATTTTTATTGAAAAAAATTCTGTGTTATAAAATTTAGTGTATAAAAATCGGTGCAAAAAATGTAGTGTCAAAATAATCCGTGTTAAATAATTCACTGTCTAAAAATTCAAAAGCGAGACAAAAGCAATCGCGCATGTCTCAGAAGCAGCCAATGAGGTGTCAAGTTTGAAGTCACGTGACGCAAAACCGCCTCAACAGGCAATTAACTTGACTACTTTGGCACAATGCGATACATTAACATTCCAACGCGGCCCGCTGACACTTTCAAACTATAGAAATGCTTCGAATCTGCACTTTGACACTAATTTAACCGAAGAAGGCGAAAGAAAAGCTTGCAGTGCGCGGGGTGTGCGCTAGGGGGCGACGTGGAGGCGCATGATGGCGGGAAAGAGGGAGGAAGAAGGAGGAGGAAGGAGGAAGGAAGGAGGAGGCATTTTGCTGTCAGCATCACACTCTCACAGGCGGGCTGCTCGCTCGGTCGCGGGGCTGCAGGACTTCTTTAGCGGGTCGTCGAGGCGGCAAGGAGGCTTCCCAAAGGCGGACGTCATGCACATGTTGTGGATATGGACGCTGATGGCGGCTCGTGTGCAGGTAAGAGACAAGGATGGAATTAGAATGCAGGCGAGCAGTCCTGCTTCTTTCTGCTTCTGCACCTGCTCGTCTCCTCTTATTTATGACCGCTTACATCCTTTTTTTTTTTCTTTTTCCTGCACGGTTGTCGTGACGTGGCCTGCTAATGCTGCCCTTCTTCTTCATGCCTTCAACACTCCCCATCTTTCTCTTTCTCTTCACTAATCAGCACCAAAATCGCCTTTCCTCCTCATCTAGTTGTCCGTTCATGCTGCAGTGTCCCCAACTTGCCTTCCTCCCGAGTCACACGCCAGGAAATAGTCCGTGCCAAGTTACGGCTTTTTTTTTTTGGAAGAAGAAGTAGCCCAGTCCAAAGGTGTCAAAGGTCACCTGCCAGGACTAATTATTGTTGTTAGCTTCAGCTGAGTTAGCTTCCCCGTCTTTAATCAGCGCTTTTGAAACCTAATATTTCAACCAAACTTAATCATGGATTTTTCGAAAATTGCAACAATTTTTTCGAGGATTTTTGAGATAAAGGGAAGGTGGTCTACCAGGAGGTCGACATTGAGGTTAAATCTTTTGTGTTTAATCAGCGCTTTTGAAACCCAACATTTCAACGAAACTTAACCATGGATTTTACAACAATTGCAACAATTTTTTCGATTTATTTTTTTTCAAATATTTTTTTTGAATTTTACAGTTAAAATCACATTTAACAGATGATTTTTGAGATAAAGGGAAGGTGATTTCCCAGCAGGTCGACATTGAGGTTAAATCTTTTGTGTTTAATCAGCGCTTTTGAAACCATTTTACAACAATTGCAACAATTTTTTCGATTTATTTTTTATTGTTTTGCAAATATTTTTATTGAATTTTACAGTTAAAATCACATTTAACAGATGATTTTTGAGATAAAAGGAAGGTGATCTACCAGGAGGTCGACATTGAGGTTAAATCTTTTGTGTTTAATCAGCGCTTTTGAAACCCAACATTTCAACGAAACTTAATCATGGATTTTACAACAATGATTTTTGAGATAAAGGGAAGGTGGTCTACCAGGACGTCGACATTGAGGTTAAATCTTTTGTTTAATCAGCACTTTTGAAACCCAACATTTCAACGAAACTTAACCATGGATTTTACAACAATTGCAACAATTTTTTCGATGATTTATTTTTTATTTTTTATTTTTTAGCAAATATTTTTATTGAATTTTACAGTTAAAATCACATTTAACAGATGATTTTTGAGATAAAGGGAAGGTGGTCTACCAGGAGGTCGACATTGAAGTTAAATCTTTTGTGTTTAATCATCACTTTTGAAACCCAACATTTCAACGAAACTTAATCATGGATTTTACAACAATTGCAACCATTTTTGCGATGATTTATTTTTTATTTTTTTGCAAATATTTTTATTGAATTTTACAGTTAAAATCACATTTAACAGATGATTTTTGAGATAAAGGGAAGGTGGTCTACCAGGAGGTCGACATTGAGGTTAAATCTTTTGTGTTTAATCAGCGCTTTTGAAACCCAACATTTCAACGAAACTTAACCATGGATTTTACAACAATTGCAACAATTTTTTCGATGATTTATTTTTTATTTTTTATTTTTTAGCAAATATTTTTATTGAATTTTACAGTTAAAATCACATTTAACAGATGATTTTTGAGATAAAGGGAAGGTGGTCTACCAGGAGGTCGACATTGAAGTTAAATCTTTTGTGTTTAATCATCACTTTTGAAACCCAACATTTCAACGAAACTTAATCATGGATTTTACAACAATTGCAACCATTTTTGCGATGATTTATTTTTTATTTTTTTGCAAATATTTTTATTGAATTTTACAGTTAAAATCACATTTAACAGATGATTTTTGAGATAAAGGGAAGGTGGTCTACCAGGAGGTCGACATTGAGGTTAAATCTTTTGTGTTTAATCAGCGCTTTTGAAACCCAACATTTCAACGAAACTTAATCATGGATTTTACAACAATTGCAACAATTTTTTCGATGATTTATTTTTTATTTTTTATTTTTTTGCAAATATTTGTTTTGAATTTTACAGTTAAAATCACATTTAACAGATGGTTTTTGAGATAAAGGGAAGGTGGTCTACCAGCAGGTCGACATTGAGGTTAAATCTTTTGAGCGCTTTTGAAACCCAACATTTCAACGAAACTTAATCATGGATTTTACAACAATTGCAACAATTTTTTTTCCGATATTTTTTTAGATAAAGGGAAAGTGATCTACCGACGTTAAATCTTTTTGTGTTTAATCAGCACTTCTGAAACCCAACATTTCAACGAAACTTAACCATGAATTTTACAACAATTGCAACAATTTTTTCGATGATTTATTTTTTATTTTTTTGCAAATATTTTTATTGAATTTTACAGTTAAAATCACATTTAACAGATGATTTTTGAGATAAAGGGAAGGTGGTCTACCAGGAGGTCAACATTGAGGTTAAATCTTTTGTGTTTAATCAGCGCTTTTGAAACCCAACATTTCAACGAAACTTAATCATGGATTTTACAACAATTGCAACAATTTTTTCAAGATTTATTTTTTATTTTTTTGCAAATATTTTTATTGAATTTTACAGTTAAAATCACATTTAACAGATGGTTTTTGAGATAAAGGGAAGGTGGTCTACCAGGAGGTCGACATTGAGGTTAAATCTTTTGTGTTTAATCAGCGCTTTTGAAACCCAACATTTCAACGAAACTTAATCATGGATTTTACAACGATTGCAACAATTTTTTTCCGATATTTTTTCGATAAAGGGAAAGTGATCTACCGATGTTGAATCTTTTTGTGTTTAATCAGCGCTTCTGAAACCCAACATTTCAACGAAACTTAACCATGGATTTTACAACAATTGCAACAATTTTTTCGATGATTTATTTTTTATTTTTTAGCAAATATTTTATTGAATTTTACAGTTAAAATCACATTTAACAGATGATTTTTGAGATAAAGGGAAGGTGATTTACCAGGACGTCGACATTGAGGTTAAATCTTTTGTTTAATCAGCGCTTTTGAAACCCAACATTTCAACGAAACTTAATCATGGATTTTGCAACAATTTTTTCGAGGATTTTTGAGATAAAGGGAAGGTGATTTACCAGGAGGTCGACATTGAAGTTAAATATTTTGTGTTTATTCATCACTTTTGAAACCCAACATTTCAACGAAACCTAATCATGGATTTTGCAACAATTTTTTAGAGGATTTTTGAGATAAAGGGAAGGTGATTTACCAGGAGGTCGACATTGAAGTTAAATCTTTTGTGTTTAATCATCGCTTTTGAAACCCAACATTTCAACGAAACTTAACCATGGATTTTACAACAATTGCAACAATTTTTTTTTCGATATTTTTTTTAGATACAACAATTTTTTCGAAGAGTTCTTTATTTTTTTGCAAATATTTTTATTGAATTTTACAGTTAAAATCACATTTAACAGATGATTTTTGAGATAAAGGGAAGGTGATTTACCAGGACGTCGACATTGAGGCTAAATCTTTTGTTTAATCAGCGCTTTTGAAACACAACATTTCAACGAAACTTAACCATGAATTTGACAACAATTGCAACAATTTTTTGGATGATTTATTTTTAATTTTTTTGCAAATATTTTTATTGAATTTTACAGTTAAAATCACATTTAACAGATGTTTTTTTTAAGATAAAGGGAAGGTGATTTACCAGGACGTCGACATTGAGGCTAAATCTTTTGTGTTTAATCAGCGCTTCTGAAACCCAACATTTCAATGAAACTTAACCATGAATTTTACAACAATTGCAACAATTTTTTCGATTATTTATTTTTTTGCAAATATTTTTATCGAATTTTACAGTTAAAATCACATTTAACAGATGGTTTTTGAGATAAAGGGAAGGTGGTCTACCAGAAGGTCGACATTGAGGTTAAATCTTTTGTGTTTAATCAGCGCTTTTGAAACCCAACATTTCAATGAAACTTAACCATGAATTTTACAACAATTGCAACAATTTTTTCGATTATTTATTTTTTTGCAAATATTTTTATTGAATTTTACAGTTAAAATCACATTTAACAGATGATTTTTGAGATAAAGGGAAGGTGGTTTACCAGGAGGTCGACATTGAGGTTAAATCTTTTGTGTTTAATCAGCGCTTTTGAAACCCAACATTTCAACGAAACTTAATCTTGGATTTTACAACAATTGCAAAAAAAAAAATTTCGATATTTTTTTAGATAAAGGGAAAGTGATCTACCGACGTTAAATCTTTTTGTGTTTAATCAGCGCTTCTGAAACCCAACATTTCAACGAAACTTAACCATTGATTTTACAACAATTGCAACAATATTTTTCAAGGATTTTTGAGATAAAGGGAAGGTGATTTACCAGGAGGTCAACATTGATGTTAAATATTTTGTGTTTAATTAGTGCTTTTGAAACCCAAAATTTCAACGAAACTTAACCATGGATTTTACAACAATTGCAACAATTTTTTCGATGATTTTTTTTTTTTTTTTTAAGCAAATATTTTATTGAATTTTACAGTTAAAATCACATTTAACAGATGATTTTTGAGATAAAGGGATGGTGATTTACCAGGAGGTCGACATTGAGGTTAAATCTTTTGTGTTTAATCAGCGCTTCTGAAACCCAACATTTCAATGAAACTTAACCATGGATTTTACAACAATTGCAACAATTTTTCGATGATTTTTTTTTTTTTTTTTCAAATATTTTTATTGAATTTTTCAGTTAAAATCACATTTAACAGATGATTTTTGAGATAAAGGGAAGGTGATCTACCAGGAGGTCGACATTGAGGTTTAATCTTTTTTGTTTAATCAGCGCTTTTGAAACCCAACATTTCAACGAAACTTAACCATGAATTTTACAAAAATTGCAACAATTTTTTCGATTATTTATTTTTTATTTTTTTGCAAATATTTTTATTGAATTTTACAGTTAAAATCACATTTAACAGATGGTTTTTGAGATAAAGGGAAGGTGATTTCCCAGCATGTCGACATTGAGGTTAAATCTTTTGTGTTTAATCAGCGCTTTTGAAACCCACCATTTCAACGAAACATAATCATGGATTTTTGGGATAAGAGAAGGTGATTCACCAGCAGGTCGACATTGAGGTTAAATATTTTGTGTTTAATCACCGCTTTTGAAACCCAACATTTCAACGAAACTTAATCATGGATTTTGCAACAATTTTTTCGATGATTTATTTTTTATTTTTTAGCAAATATTTTTATTGAATTTTACAGTTAAAATCACATTTACAGATGATTTTTGAGATAAAGGAAGGTGGTCTACCAGTAGGTCGACATTGAGGTTAAATATTTTGTGTTAAATCAGCGCTTTTGAAACTTAATCATGGATTTTCCAACAATTGCAACAATTTTTTTTCGAGGATTTTTGAGATAAAGGGAAGGTGTTTTACCAGGAAGTTGAAATTGAGGTTAAATCTTTTGGACAGAGGATGAATAACCGCTGTAGGTCAAAAAATGCTTATATCAGAACAAAACATCCACATCTGAGCTTTGTATTGATACGTTCTAAAAGAATGTTATGATCGACGGTATTCAGAAATATTAATTTTTAGCTGTTGTGCAACAATTTTCTGGAGGATTTCTGAGATAAAGGGAAGGTGATTTACCAGGATGTCGACATTGAGGTTAAATCTTTTGTGTTTAATCAGCGCTTTTGAAACCTAACATTTCAACGAAACTTAACCATGGATTTTCCAACAATTGCAATAAGTTTTTTCGAGGATTTTTGAGATAAAGAGAAGGTGATCTACCAGCAGGTCGACATTGAGGTTAAATATTTTTGTGTTTAATCAGCGCTTTTGAAACCTAACATTTCAATGAAACTTAATCATGGATTTTTTCAACAATTGCAACAATTTTTTGGAGGATTTTTGAGATAAAGGGAAGGTGATTTACCAGGATGTCGACATTGAGGTTAAATCTTTTGTATTTAATCAGCGCTTTTGAAACATAACATTTCAACGAAACTTAACCATGGATTTTCCAATAATTGCAACAATTTTTTTCGATGAGTTCTTTTTTATTTTTTTTGCAAATATTTTTATTGAATTTTACAGTTAAAATCACATTTAACAGATTATTTTTGAGATAAAGGGAAGGTGATTTACCCAAAGATTGACATTGAGGTTAAATATTTTGTGTTTAATTAGTGCTTTTGAAACCTAACATTTCAATGAAACTTAACCATGAATTTTCCAACAATTGCAACAATTTTTTCGATGAGTTCTTTTTTATTTTTTTTGCAAATATTTTTATTGAATTTTACAGTTAAAATCACATTTAACAGATGATTTTTGAGATAAAGGGAAGGTGATTTACCCAAAGATTGACATTGAGGTTAAATATTTTGTGTTTAATCAGTGCTTTTGAAACCTAACATTTCAATGAAACTTAATCATGGATTTTTTCAACAATTGCAACAATTTTTTCGAGGATTTTTGAGATAAAGGTAAGGTGATTTACCAGGAGGTTGAAATTGAGGTTAAATCTTTTAGGCAGAGGATGAATAACCGCTGTAGGTCAAAAAAGGCTAATATCAGTACAAAACATCCACATCTGAGCTTTGTATTGATACGTTCTAAAATAATGTTATGATCGACGGTATTCATAAGTGTTTATTTAGCTGTTGTGCAACAATTTTTTCGATGATTTCTGAGATAAAGGGAAGGTGATTTACCAGGAGGTTGAAATTGAGGTTAAATCTTATGGACAGAGGATGAATAACCGCTGTAGGTCAAAAAATGCTTATATCAGAACAAAACATCCACATCTGAGCTTTGTATCGATACATTCTAGAAGAATATTATGATCGACGGTATCGAAAGCAGCGCTCAGATCAAGTAGCAGCAACATGGACGACGCATCAGATCATTATTAACTTTTGCGAGGGTGTGCAACTATTTTTTTCGAGGATTTTTGAGATAAAGGGAAGGTGAGCGTCGACATTAGAGGCTGAAAAACCGCTGTAGGTCACTTTATGCTAATATCAGAACCAAACATCCACATCGTAGCGTTGTATTGTACATAACAAAGCAAATTAGATTATTATTATTATTATTATCACATATGATTTTATTGATTTTCTATTATTTTTGATGCCTCTTTAAAGCACTTTGAATTGCCTTGCCTAATATAACGCAATGGATATATGACATTTCCTGCTATTCTTTACAAACGCTATTATTATTATTATTATATAGTGCTAACTAAAACATTTTTAAGGGTGTTAGCACACTTGAAAACATATCTTGAAAATCATCAAAGACCAGTAAGACGCGCATTTTGTTTTTGCAGGTTTCATTTTGGAGGGAATCGGTTAAGTTAAAAGCATTTTCATAGTTTTGTGTGTAATGTTGTAATTCGGGATGGGTTTATTTTGTCTTAAAAATGGGTTTGCGGGCCAATAAAAATCAAGATGAGGGCCAAAAAAAGGCCCCGGTACACACCTTAGACATCCTGATATAAACAATGAGTTATTTTTCTCCAGTGTTAATATTGAGGCGAGACTTTTAATATTAGTTCTTAATTATCTTAAATTGTTGCAGATTTGATCTCAGCCCATTTTATTAATTGATTTTGACAATCAGGTGATTGCATGCCAAATACTGATGCCACATGCATGCATGCATACGGGGTTTATATCGCTCAAATGAATAAATATGATCATGTTCTCAATAGTCTATCACTTAATTGGTGTCTGCGAAGTAAGAATTATTAATTATAAATCAAATATTTCCCTATCTAGAGCATTTAAAAAACTTCTATAATACAGGTTTTAACATTATGAGAGCCCTCCAGACATGAAATATAACAAACATAGTCACCTTTACAGTAAAGAGGCGGGGCTTGACGATGCTTGAGCCAATCAGTGACCGCGATGCTTAACAGTGCGCTCTGATTGGTTTGGTCTCATCTCATGGCCAAAGCTACTGCAGTATTGATAAGAATAAAAATATGTCGATTAGGGATGCACAAAACAATCGATTCACATCCAGATTAGGGATGTCCCGATCCGATATTTGGATCGGATCGGCCGCCGATATTTGCCAAAAAATGCGTATCGGCAAGGCATGGGAAAATGCCGATCCAGATCCAGTTTAAAAAAAAATTCCGGTCCTTGTTTTCCAGCGCACCGATTTAAATAATACATTCCACTTTTCTGCTGCTCCCTAATTTCTGTTCCGCATTTTCCAGCACACCTTCAACACATCCACATGTCTGTGGATTCTCACGCAGTTGCTTTTAGCTGCTGGCATTACACGACAGGCTCTTCTCACTCTTTCCTGTGTCTCCCTCTCACAGACAGCAAGCGCACCTTCTTACACATACTGTCACGTCATACGTCACGTACGTATACGTCCTCCCCGAGCAGAGAGGTAGCAGCATGGCTAACGTTAGCTGTGATGCTAGCGCAGCCGCTAAGGTGCGCGCCTGCTCAAGCGTCCTCTGCGCATAGCAATTATATGCCACGCACAAAATCACATAAAAAAATAAACGCATAACAATTTTCGACACACGGACACGACAGAGAAAACAGTTTTCGTCATCATTGTTCAAATATTGTAACGTCTGTCGAGACGCTTATCTCCATTCGGTGCCACACGTCCTCACCATCAAAATGCCGAGGCAAACATTTCCACATCAACACCGTATGAAAAAAATTGTGATTTTTTTTTTTTTAGTTGTGATTTCCTTTTCTGCATGAAAGTTTAAAAGTAGCATATATTAATGCAGTATGAAGAAGAATGTTTTAATGTAGACATGCAAGCCTTGAAAGAAAATGTTGAAAATCAAGACTACATTTCCTGCAAATGGGTGCATTTCTACCCTATATTTTAACTTTAGATTTATTCTCATATCAAACTCTTTTGGCTGTCTTTTTGACACTTACCCTCCACACCCTGGATTATAAATAATGTAAATAATTCAATGTGATGATCTTGTGTGATGACTGTATTATGATGATAGTATATATCTGATAGTATATATCTGTATCATGAATCAATTTAAGTGGACCCCGACTTAAACAAGTGTAAAAACTTATTGGGGTGTTACCATTTAGTGGTCAATTGTACGGAATATGTACTTCACTGTGCAACCTACTAATAAAAGTCTCAATCAATCAATCAAAACACATAGAATCATCATACTGCTGTGATTATATGCATCAAGTGTTCATTCAAGGCTAAGGCAAAATATCGAGATATATATTGTGTATCGCAATATGGCCTTAAAATATCGCAATATTAAAAAAAGGCCATATCGCCCAATGATGCCATTTCTGTTTGTCATGTATAATTTAGTCTATTTTGTGTTTATCCTTGAATAAACAGGTCAGTTTCTTGTTACCAACCATTGTGTATTATTCAAACTCCCCTAATTCAGCTGGCTAGTTGTTATCAAGAGTACTAAAACCCTTTTCAACATGATTCTGACAACTAAGTAGGCTAAATAACTTTAAACTTTAATACATGCTCGGATAGCCCAGTATCGGTATCGAATCGGAAGTGCAAAAACAATATCGGTATCGGATCGGAAGTGCAAAAACCTGGACCGGCACATCCCTAATCCAGATCATTATTTTTATTTACCCTGTTAAAAATTTATTAAAAATATGGTTTTATTTATTATTTGTATTTTTTAAATTTAAGAATTCATTAAAAAAAAGACGTTTTACACCATCTCCACGCAACCAGAAGAAGCTTTTCTGACCCGTAATCTGCTTTTTAAGAGTTTTACCGTATTTTTCGGACTATAAGTCGCAGTCTTTTTCATAGTTTCATACGGGTGCGAATTATACTCAGGAGCGACTTATGTGTGAAATGATGAACACATTAGCGTAAAATATCGAACAATATTATCGATCTCATTCACGTAAGAGACTAGACGTATAAGATTTCATGGGATTTAGCGATTAGGAGTGACAGATTGTTTGGTAAACGTATAGCATGTTCTATATGTTATAGTTATTTGAATGACTCTTACCATAATATGTTACGTTAACATACCAGTTGGTTATTTATGCCTCATATAACGTACACTTATTCAGCCTGTTGTTCACTATTCTTGATTTATTTTAAATTGCCTTTCAAATGTCTATTCTTGGTGTTGGCTTTTATCAAATACATTTCCCCAAAAATGCGACTTATATATGTTTTTTTCCTTCTTTATTATGCATTTTTGGCAGGTGCGACTTATACTCTGGTGCGACTTATACTCCGAAAACTACGGTATTACAATTTTTATACCAAACAATACCTTGCAAGAATCGGCTTAAATCGAGAATCGATTCTGAATTGAATCGTCAGGTGCCCAAATATTCACACCCCTAGTAAATATGCTTACAAAAAAGCCAGCAAATCATTTTGATTTTATACTTCCTTCTTCTCTCCCTTTTTAAATTGTCAATCACAATTGCTGGAGTTAGCCCCGCCCCTTCCGCTATGTCGCCATGATGGCGACACTTAAAAGTAGTGGTTGTCAAACTTTAGTCACCAAGTAGAACCTCAGGAAACACTTGACTCTCCCAAGTACCGCCATTAAAACACAGTAGCAAAGTAGGCCTAAGTAATCATTAAAAACAAGGCCGAGGTTGTATTTAGCAAGTACATTGTAACATTACACACAGTTTGAACAGTAACACTGTGTTTGAATACTGGAAATACGACGACGTAAAACGACAAAGTTAACCTCTTATTCTAAATTTCGTGTCAATATCACAAGTTTGTCACTAGCTAGCCCTGAGTTAGCTTAGCATAGTTTAGCTTCACAGCAACCCTAAGCAGAGTGCAGGTGACCGTGTCTTCCACCGGGCGCTAACAGGAAATGAGATGTAATCCGGCTCCGCTAAATCCCGGGTTTTAAAGTTTTTGGGTTAAGTGGAAGCAAATCACTGTTGTACCCCCCGCCCCCACCCGCACGTTAATCACCACCCGCCCTGGCCCGCCGTCCGCATTAGCATGCTAAAAAGCTACAACAGATGCTCCCCCCAAGGGTGGGACTATGTAGTCAAATTTGACGTTGAAACAACAGCAGACACAAAAGTACGCACGCTAATTATTGTCACAATTAATTGACCTAATTGCGTGCCGCGGCTAATTGCTATTAATAACGCTCGGGACGGGAAGTGGGCGTTCGCAGCACAAGCACGCTTATTACCTCCCCCAAGGAGGTCACGTTCTGTCGCCATGTTGCTTAGTCAGCGGGATTGCGAAGGAATAAAAAAACAACTTCTGCAAAAGTCGTCTTTTTCCGATTTGTAGAGAGAACAGCAAAAAAAATTGAATAATAATAATATCATTATTATTTTTCCATTTAATTGAAGAATTTTGTCAAATTTTATTTGACACTAAATGAGTGTAAAAATACAGAATTAAAACTAATTATTATTATTATTATTATTATTGTTATTATTATTATTATTCATAATAATAATAATCATCATATAATTATTATTATTATTATTATTATTACTAATAATAATAATAGAATGCAAGGACAAGAGTGCAGGAAAGAACAACACATGTACTCTTTGGTTGTTTCCATCTCTATTACAGATTCTACTTGCGATACAGATATTGATCTAATACGATATCAGCACAACTCAATAATAATAATAGTAATATTATTTTTCCATTTTATTTGACACAGCAAAAAAATTAAAAAATAATATTATTTTTCCATTTAATTGAAGAATTTTGTCAAATTTTATTTGACACTAAATGAGTGTAAAAATACAGAATTAAAACTAATTATCATTATTATTATTATTATTATTATTATTATTATTATTATTATTCATAATAATAATAATTATCATCATATAATTATTATTATTATTATTATTATTACTACTACTAATAATAATAGAATGCAAGGACAAGAGTGCAGGAAAGAACAACACATGTACTCTTTGGTTGTTTCCATCTTTATTACAGATTCTACTTGCGATGCAGATATTGATCTAATACGATATCAGCACAACTCATAATAATAATAATAATAATAGTAATATTATTTTTCCATTTAATTGAAGAATTTTGTCAAATTTTATTTGACACTAAATGAGTGTAAAAATGCAGAATTAAAACTAATTATTATTATTATTATTATTAATAATAATAATCATATTATTAATTGAAGAATTTTGTCAAATTTTATTTGACACAAAATTAGTGTAAAAATACAGAATTAAAACTAATTAAAAATGAAAAGACGGAATTGTATTATTATTATTAATAATCATATTATTGTTATTATTATTAGTATTATTAGTATTACTAATAATAGAATGCAAGGACAAGAGTGCAGGAAAGAACAACACATGTACTCTTTGGTTGTTTCCATCTTCATTACAGATTCTACTTGCGATACAGATATTGATCGAATACGATATCAGCACAACTCATACTAAAAATAATAATATCATTATCTTTCCATTTCATTTGAACACAAAATGAGTGTAAAAATACAGAATTAAAACTAATTAAAATGAAAAGATGGAATTGTATTATTATTATTATTATTAATAATAATAAGAATCATATTATTATTATTATTATTATTATTACTAATAATAATATTAGAATGCAAGGACAAGAGTGCAGGAAAGAACAACACATGTACTCTTTGGTTGTTTCCATCTTTATTACAGATTCTATTTGCGATGCAGATATTGATCTAATACGATATCAGCACAACTCATAATGATAATAATAGTAATATTATTTTTCCATTTCATTTTGTCAAATTATATTTGACACAAAAAGAGTGTAAAAATACAGAATTAAAACTAATTAAAAATGAAAAGACGGAATTGTATTATTATTATTATTATTAATAATAATAATCATATTGTTGTTATTATTATTATTATTATTATTATTATTATTATTATAACAATAGAATGCAAGGACAAAGTCACACATTTGCTACTAGAGTGCAGGAAAGAACAACACATGTACTCTTTGGTTGTTTCCATCTCGATTACAGATTCTACTTGCGATACAGATATTGATCTAATACGATATCAGCACAAGTCATACTAATACTAATAATAATATCATTATTTTTCCATTTCATTTTGTAAAATTTTATTTGACACAAAATGAGTGTAAAAATACAGAGTTAAAACTAAAAATGAAAAGACGGAATTGTATTATTATTATTATTATTATTATTATTAATAATCATCATATTATTGTTGTTATTATTATTATTAGTATTAGTATTACTAATAATAATAGAATGCAAGGACAAAAGTGCAGGAAAGAACAACACATGTACTCTTTGGTTGTTTCCATCTCTTACAGATTCTACTTGCGATACAGATATTGATCTAATACGATATCAGCACAAGTCATAATAATAATAATAACAATAATGTCATTATTTTTCCATTTCATTTTGTCAAATTTTATTTGACACAAAATGAGTGTAAAAATACAGAATTAAAACTAATTAAAAATGAAAAGACGGAATTGTATTATTATTATTATTATTATTATTATTATTATTAATAATCATATTATTGTTATTATTAGTATTACTAATAATAGAATGCAAGGACAAGAGTGCAGGAAAGAACACATGTACTCTTTGGTTGTTTCCATCTTTATTATTACAGATTCTACTTGCGATAAAGATATTGATCTACTACGATATCAGCACAACTCATACTAATAATAATAATAATAATAATATTATTATTTTTCCATTTCATTTTGTCAAATTTTATTTGACACAAAATGAGTGTAAAAATACAGAATTAAATCTAATTAAAATGAAGAGACGGAATTGTATTATTATTAATAATAATCATATTATTAGTATTACTAATAATAGAATGCAAGGACAAGAGTGCAGGAAAGAACAACACATGTACTCTTTGGTTGTTTCCATCTTTATTACAGATTCTACTTGCGATACAGATATTGATCTAATACGATATCAGCACAACTCATACTAATAATAATAATAATATCATTATCTTTCCATTTCATTTGGACACAAAATGAGTGTAAAAATACAGAATTAAAACTAATTAAAATGAAAAGATGGAATTGTATTATTATTAATAATAATAATCATATTATTGTTATTATTATTATTATTATTAGTATTACTAATAATAGAATGCAAGGAAAAGAGTGCAGGAAAGAACAACACATGTACTCTTTGGTTGTTTCCATCTTTATTACAGATTCTACTTGCGATGCAGATATTGATCTAATACGATATCAGCACAACTCATAATATTAATAATAATAGTAATATTATTTTTCCATTTCATTTTGTCAAATTTTATTTGAGAAAAAGAGTGTAAAAATACAGAATTAAAACTAATTAAAAATGAAAACACGGAATTGTATAATTATTATTAATAATAATAATAATAATCATGTTGTTGTTATTATTATTATAACTAATAATAGAATGCAAGGACAAAGTCACACATTTGCTACTAGAGTGCAGGAAAGAACAACACATGTACTCTTTGGTTGTTTCCATCTCTATTACAGATTCTACTTGCGATACAGATATTGATCTAATACGATATCAGCACAAGTCATAATAATAATAATAATAATGTCATTATTTTTCCATTTCATTTTGTCAAATTTTATTTGACACAAAATTTGTGTAAAAATACAGAATTAAAACTAATTAAATGACGGAATTGTATTATTATTATTATTATTATTATTAATAATAATCATCATATTGTTGTTATTATTATTATTAGTATTACTGATAATAATAGAATGCAAGGACAAGAGTGCAGGAAAGAACAACACATGTACTCTTTGGTTGTTTCCATCTTTATTATTACAGATTCTACTTGCGATACAGATATTGATCTAATACGATATCAGCACAACTCATACTAATAATAATAATAATATTATCTTTCCATTTCATTTGAACACAAAATGAGTGTAAAAATACAGAATTAAAACTAATTATTAATATGAATAATAATACTAATAATAATAATCATCATCATATAATTATTATTATTATTTCTAATAATAATAATAGAATGCAAGGACAAGAGTGCAGGAAAGAACAACACATGTACTCTTTGGTTGTTTCCATCTTTATTACAGATTCTACTTGCGATACAGATATTGATCTAATACGATATCAGCACAACTCAATAATAATAATAATAGTAATATTATTTTTCCATTTCATTTTGTCAAATTTTATTTGACACAAAATGAGTGTAAAAATACAGAATTAAAACTAATTAAAAATGAAAAGACGGAATTGTATTATTAGTATTATTATTATTAATAATAATCATCATATTATTGTTGTTATTATTATTATTATTACTAATAATAATAGAATGCAAGGACAAGAGTGCAGGAAAGAACAACATATGTACTCTTTGGTTGTTTCCATCTTTATTATTACAGATTCTACTTGCGATAAAGATATTGATCTACTACGATATCAGCACAACTCATACTAATAATAATAATAATAATAATATTATTATTTTTCCATTTCATTTTGTCAAATTTTATTTGACACAAAATGAGTGTAAAAATACAGAATTAAATCTAATTAAAATGAAGAGACGGAATTGTATTATTATTATTAATAATAATCATATTATTGTTATTATTATTATTATTATTAGTATTAGTATTACTAATAATAGAATGCAAGGACAAGAGTGCAGGAAAGAACAACACATGTACTCTTTGGTTGTTTCCATCTTTATTACAGATTCTACTTGCGATGCAGATATTGATCTAATACGATATCAGCACAACTCATAATAATAGTAATATTATTTTTCCATTTCATTTTGTCAAATTATATTTGACACAAAAAGAGTGTAAAAAATACAGAATTAAAACTAATTAAAAATGAAGACGGAATTGTATAATTATTATTAATAATAATAATAATCATATTATTGTTGTATTATTATTTTTATTATTATTTTATTATAACTAATAATAGAATGCAAGAACAAAGTCACACATTTGCTACTAGAGTGCAGGAAAGAACAACACATGTACTCTTTGGTTGTTTCCATCTCTTACAGATTCTACTTGCGATACAGATATTGATCTAATACCATATCAGCACAAGTCATAATAATAATAATAACAATAATGTCATTATTTTTCCATTTCATTTTGTCAAATTTTATTTGACACAAAATTAGTGTAAAAATACAGAATTAAAACTAATTAAAAATAAAAAGACGGAATTGTATTATTATTATTATTATTATTATTATTAATATTAATGTTCTAGATTGTACCTAATGTCATGACTGGTTTTATTGATTATGGGACAAGCAGTAAAAAAATGGATGGATGGTACTTGTCAGAATAATTGTGTCTAAGTTATCACAAAACTTTGTGTTACATTGAGTACAGCTCGCCCTGCGAGAGGACAAAAGCTATCTTTGATCCTACCAAGGAAAAGGCTTGTAAAACTCCACTGTGTAGGATGGGGAGCGACATGAGGGCGTCGGTTTCTTTGATGTATTGTAATCCACAGGAAGATTTTTGTCTTTACCCGAGATCTAAAAAGCGGAAAGGAGGCAGGGCCTGACCTCCCTTCAGTCACCTTTTCTATGAACTGTTTTAGGACCTTCTCTTTGAACTGTTTTGTAACCGAAGCCGATGGCTGTTTACGACCCCCGTCCCTTAGAAACAGCTGTTGCCATGTAATCAGGGAAAGTCCAAATAAAAGAGGCGTACAATCTTTCGTCAGAGCGTGGGACGACACTGTCTACGCGTTTCTCCTCAATTGAGCTAAATTGAATTCTGTCTCTTGGGCTTCACGGTGGCAGAGGGGTTAGTGCATCTGCCTCACAATACGAAGGTCCTGAGTAGTCTTGGGTTCAATCCCGGGCTCGGGATCTTTCTGTGTGGAGTTTGCATGTTCTCCCCGTGACTGCGTGGGTTCCCTCCGGGTACTCCGGCTTCCTCCCACTTCCAAAGACATGCACCTGGGGATAAGTTGATTGGCAACACTAAATTGGCCCTAGTGTGTGAATGTGAGTGTGAATGTTGTCTGTCTATCTGTGTTGGCCCTGCGATGAGGTGGCGACTTGTCCAGGGTGTACCCCGCCTTCCGCCTGATTGTAGCTGAGATAGGCTCCAGCGCCCCCCGCGACCCCAATGGGAATAAGCGGTAGAAAATGGATGGATGGATGAATTCTGTCTCTGTTTAATTCCTTGCTTCTTGTCTTGTTTAATAGATGTCATCAGTGTTTGAACCTGACAGTACTTTTTCGTCACTTATTGTCTTTGGTACACTAATGTGTATATTTTAGGCCATTGGTTCTTTGTTTTATTTTTGCAAAAATATATATATATATTTTTATATTGCTCTTTTTATCTTTGGTATGAACATTATTATGTAAACTCGAAGTTATTGTTATTTTTTTTTTTTGGTTCTTTGTTGTTGCTATTTTTGTGTTACAACATTTTATTATTTGATCATGTTTACCCCCCGAAAAGGGGGGATAAAGGAGACGGATTCTAGGGGCCCATGATGGAGGGGGGCCCAGAGAGGCCCCTAATGATGATGAAATTATAATACAGAAAAAATAATGACACTTTGTTGGGGGCCCTGTAAAGATTCTTTTCATGGGGCCCAAAATCCCTAGCGGCGCCCCTGCCCCAGGAAGAATAGTCTTCACTGCGGAGTAGACTAATGGGGATCCTTAATAAACTCAACTAAACTTAACTAAACAAAATATTGTCTTTATAGTCCAGCCAGTTAATACGTTTATTGGGGGTAAAATTGAGGAGATTATTATGATGCATTCAAGTGTCTTATGGCCTGAGGGAAGAAGCTGTTACGGAACCTGGAGGTTCTGCTACGGAGGCTGCGGAACCTCTTTCTAGAGTCCGTATTGCCATAACGATATTATTTCAGAGTTGAATGATCCAAATCCCCCCCCCCCCCAACATGCCTCTGACCGTCTTCTCTCTGCAGGTTCTGGTCCTGGGCCAGGACAATCAGGGCGGGCCGCCATGCGTGAGGGGCTTCTCGCGGGAGGAATACGTCATGGAGACGCAGCGAGAGCTGGCAGTGGGACAGGCCGTCGTCAACGGTCAGTGCACACACACACACACACACACACACACACACACACACACACACACACACACACACACCCACGCTGACTGACTTAGAGCAGTAATAATCCCCTGCTGTTGGTTGGGGGGGTTGTTTAAGAGTCCTGCTGATATTTGAACCATAATGGAGATTGAAGTGGGGGGGTCGACCTTTGCAAAGACTGAGAGTGGGGCAGGATTAGTGTTGTCCACTCAGCCCACACTGTCTGCCTGGGACTGTAAACATGTCTGCTCTACTTCCACGGCTGATGCTTCTGCAAAATGTCTTCTCTCATTAGACAGAAAGTGTGAGAGGTACTCACACTTGGCAGACATCTTTTTGATTGATTTTAGGGCTGCAGCTAACGATTATTTTTCTATCGATTAATCTATAGATTATTTTTTCGATTAATCGGTTAATCTATAGATTATTTTTTTCGATTAATCTATAGATTATTTTTCCTTTTACCGATTTTTTTATTTTATTTAAAATGAAGAGGAAAAAATAAATGTAGGCCAGTTTTTTCAAAAGGCATGGCTTTTATTTACAAAAAAAAAAAAGTATGGCCACTCGGTCAACATTGACAACAACATGACAAAATATTCTGTAACAATGTAAACATTTAAAACTTTTAACATTTAACAAAATTAAAAGTAGCTTATTTGCTTTTTAATGTGCAAATATAAAAGTAAACATCCAGTGCAAATCTTAATATTCTGGAATAGTATAAGCATTTCAAAAGTAAAAGTATTGCTTATTTTGCTTTAAAATGTGCAAAAATAAAGATAAACATCCAATACAAAAAAGTGCAAAACGGAAATATTCTGTAACAAGTGTAAACATTTCAACAAAAGTAAAAGTATTGCTTATTTGCTAAAATGTGCAAAAATAAAGCTAAACATCCAATACAAAAAAGTCTACAGTGTAAACATTTCAACAAAAGTAAAAGTATTGCTTATTTTGCTTAATAACACAACAATGATAGTATGATTAAAGTGAAAGTTAATTGTTGGTTTGTACATAGTATATGTAACTGTTAATGTTGTAAAAGGTATTTGCACAACTAATTAACGTTAGCGTTTGTGACACGTCTTGTGCCGTGGGGTTCTTTCAGGACCGACAGACTGAACGCCAGACGGCTTTGCCAGGTTTACAATCTTTTAATTTTACACAGTCTTTTCTCTTCCAACTGCGCGGATCGCGCACCTGGGCACGATTGCGGCGTCGCTCCCCGCGCGCCCCGCCTCGCCGCCGCCGCCTCTCCACAGCGTTAAAGAGGAGCGCGTCTTTGTAAACACTGAACAGGCACGCCGAACGCGCCTCTCAGAGCGAAACGGTGCTTTAGTTTATGAATTTACAACGCAGATACAAATGACACATTCATGTTTTTGTGTAATAATGACAACGTATACGCACGCGGACGATTGACTTGTTGATGGTGATGGCAAGAACGCTGTCGGGGGTTTTCTTTTCAAATGTTCGTTCATAGCCGTTGTGCTGCTATGATAGGCCATTTCCGCTCGACACAGTGTGCATACAACAACATTATTAGGCCGTTTATTGAAATACTCCCACACTTTTGACGACTTTTGGCGTGCTTTTTTCCCCTCGCTCGCATCGTCTGCTTTGCGCTCCGCCATGACAGTAAAGTAGTGTGACGTAAATATGCGACGCGCCGACGCACAAAAACGGCGTCGACGTATTTACGTAACCGATGACGTCGACCATGTCGACGCGTCGTTTCAGCCTTAATTGATTTGAAGTCGTTGTCCTGCGCCAAGACTACGGTGCTACTCAGTACTAGTATAGTATCGCTGTACTGATGAATGAAAAACGGTGCTATATTCTGTTTGAAAAGTACCGGTTCGCCATATTTTATTTTATTTTTTAAATGCATGACGGCATGTCGTCGTCACGTGGTGACATTGCTGGTTTTACCAGCAGAGGAGCATGTTCGGCAGCGCGCGCACACCGAGTACTTACAAGCAGACACAGTGTGTAGACAGAAAAGGGAGAATGGACGCATTTTGGTGTAAAAAGTGACGATAAAGGTGAAGTTATAACACTGAAACACCCTCAGGAAGAGGTGCTTTAAGACATGGCTAGCTAGCTAGTGGCTAACATCCATCCACAGTGTTTAAGCTACTTCTAAATCACTCATCCTCGCCTCCATGGCGACAAATAAAGTAAGTTTCTTACAAGTATCATTATCACTGGAGGACGAGGAATAGCTAAACATGCTTCACTACACACCGTAGGAGGATACAATAGCTCACCGGCGCCACCGCTAACAATAGCTAGCGCGCCTGAATGTAAACAAATGCCACGGGTGGATCTACACCTGACATCCACTGAAATGATACCAAGTACAATAGCCTATTTAGTCGATACTACTATGATTACATCAATATTTTTTATGGATGTAGAATGTATCATAGTATTTACTGTACTGGTGTGGTTGTAGAATGTATCATACTGTACTGGTGTGGTTGTAGAATGTATCATAGTCTTTACTGTACTGGTGTGGTTGTAGAATGTATCATACTGTACTGGTGTGGTTGTAGAAAGTATCATTCTGTACTGGTGTGGTTGTAGAATGTATCATACTGTACTGGTGTGGTTGTAGAATGTATCATAGTCTTTACTGTACTGGTGTGGTTGTAGAATGTATCATACTGTACTGGTGTGGTTGTAGAATGTATCATACTGTACTGGTGTGGTTGTAGAATGTATCATACTGTACTGGTGTGGTTGTAGAAAGTATCATACTGTACTGGTGTGGTTGTAGAATGTATCATACTGTACTGGTTTGGTTGTAGAATGTATCATAGTTTTTACTGTATTGGTGTGGTTGTAGAATGTATCATACTGTACCGGTGTGGTTGTAGAATGTATCATACTGTACTGGTGTGGTTGTAGAATGTATCATACTGTACTGGTGTGGTTGTAGAATGCATCATAGTCTTTACTGTACTGGTGTGATTGTAGAATGTATCATAGTCTTTACTATACTGGTGTGGTTGTAGAATGTATCATACTGTACTGGTGTGGTTGTAGAATGTATCATAGTATTTACTGTCCTGGTGTGGTTGTAGAATGTATCATACTGTATTGGTGTGGTTGTAGAATGTATCAAACTGTACTGGTGTGGTTGTAGAATGTATCATACTGTACTGGTGTGGTTGTAGAATGTATCATACTGTATTGGTGTGGTTGTAGAATGTATCAAACTGTACTGGTGTGATTGTAGAATGTATCATAGTCTTTACTGTACTGGTGTGATTGTAGAATGTATCATAGTCTTTACTGTACTGGTGTGGTTGTAGAATGTATCATACTGTACTGGTGTGGTTGTAGAATGTATCATACTGTACTGGTGTGATTGTAGAATGTATCATAGTCTTTACTGTACTGGTGTGGTTGTAGAATGTATCATACTGTACCGGTGTGGTTGTAGAATGTATCATAGTCTTTACTGTACTGGTGTGGTTGTAGAATGTATCATAGTCTTTACTGTACTGGTGTGGTTGTAGAATGTATCATACTGTACTGGTGTGATTGTAGAATGTATCATAGTCTTTATTGTACCAGTGTGGTTGTAGAATGTATCATAGTCTTTACTGTACTGGTGTGGTTGTAGAATGAATCATAGTCTTTACTGTACTGGTGTGGTTGTAGAATGTATCATACTGTACTGGTGTGGTTGTAGAATGTATCATACTGTACCGGTGTGGTTGTAGAATGTATCATAGTCTTTACTGTACTGGTGTGGTTGTAGAATGTATCATAGTCTTTACTGTACTGGTGTGATTGTAGAATGTATCATACTGTACTGGTGTGGTTGTAGAATGTATCATAGTCTTTACTGTACTGGTGTGGTTGTAGAATGTATCATACTGTACTGGTGTGGTTGTAGAATGTATCATACTGTACTGGTGTGGTTGTAGAATGTATCATACTGTACTGGTGTGGTTGTAGAATGTATCATACTGTATTGGTGTGGTTGTAGAATGTATCATACTGTACTGGTGTGGTTGTAGAATGTATCATATTCTTTACTGTACTGGTGTGGTTGTAGAATGTATCACACTGTACTGGTGTGGTTGTAGAATGTATCATACTGTACCGGTGTGGTTGTAGAATGTATCATAGTCTTTACTGTACTGGTGTGGTTGTAGAATGTATCATACTGTACTGGTGTGGTTGTAGAATGTATCATACTGTACTGGTGTGATTGTAGAATGTATCATACTGTACTGGTGTGGTTGTAGAATGTATCATATTGTACTGGTGTGGTTGTAGAATGTATCATTCTGTACTGGCGTGGTTGTAGAATGTATCATACTGTATTGGTGTGGTTGTAGAATGTATCATACTGTACTGGCGTGGTTGTAGAATGTATCATACTGTATTGGTGTGGTTGAAGAATGTATCATACTGTACTGGTGTGGTTGTAGAATGTATCATACTGTACTGGTGTGGTTGTAGAATGTATCATACTGTACTGGTGTGGTTGTAGAATGTATCATGCTGTACTGGTGTGGTTGTAGAATGTATCATGCTGTATTGGTGTGGTTGTAGAATGTATCATACTGTATTGGTGTGGTTGTAGAATGTATCATACTGTACTGGTGTGGTTGTAAAATGTATCATACTGTACTGGTGTGGTTGTAGAATGTATCATACTGTACTGGTGTGGTTGTAGAATGTATCATAGTCTTTATTGTACCAGTGTGGTTGTAGAATGTATCATACTGTACTGGTGTGGTTGTAGAATGTATCATACTGTACTGGTGTGGTTGTAGAATGTATCATACTGTACTGGTGTGGTTGTAGAATGTATCATACTGTACTGGTGTGGTTGTAGAATGTATCATACTGTACTGGTGTGGTTGTAGAATGTATCATACTGTATTGGTGTGGTTGTAGAATGCATCATACTGTACTGGTGTGGTTGTAGAATGTATCATACTGTATTGGTGGGGTTGTAGAATGTATCATACTGTATTGGTGTGGTTGAAGAATGTATCATACTGTACTGGTGTGGTTGTAGAATGTATCATACTGTACTAGTGTGGTTGTAGAATGTATCATACTGTACTGGTGTGGTTGTAGAATGTATCATACTGTACTGGTGTGGTTGTAGAATGTATCATACTGTACTGGTGTGGTTGTAGAATGTATCATATTGTACTGGTGTGGTTGTAGAATGTATCATTCTGTACTGGTGTGGTTGTAGAATGTATCATACTGTACTGGTGTGGTTGTAAAATGTATCATACTGTACTGCCGTGGTTGTAGAATGTATCATACTGTACTGGTGTTGTTGTAGAATGTATCATACTGTATTGGTGTGGTTGTAGAATGTATCATACTGTACTGGTGTGGTTGTAGAATGTATCATACTGTACTGGTGTGGTTGTAGAATGTATCATACTGTACTGGTGTGGTTGTAGAATGTATCATACTGTACTGGTGTGGTTGTAGAATGTATCATACTGTACTGGTGTGGTTGTAGAATGTATCATAGTCTTTACTGTACTGGTGTGGTTGTAGAGGCACACGTGCATTGTACACATGCATATATCACTCTCTGTGTGTGTGTGTGTGTGTGTGTGTGTGTGTGTGTGTGTGTGTGTGTGTGTGTGTGTGTGTGTGTGTGTCAGTCGATTGATGGCGGTCCTGAGTCTGAGTCCGCGGGCGATCCTCAGGGTGTGAGCGGCCGCCTGATCAATGAACAAATCAATCAGTGCGTGTGTGGAGAGGATGCCCGTCTAGGCCAGGATTGTCAACTTTGTGGGGATTTTGATGGCGAGTGCACTTAATCACGCATCCGTGCACGCTCTTTTAATCACATGCACGTATTTGGACTCAACTCAGCAACAGGATTTTTGTTATTTATTTATTTATTTTTAAGTGCAGCTTACACACAGAGCGGCGAGAGCTTAGCTTTAAGATTTAAGGACTTCCAACCGTGCAGGAAAATATTTACATTTTGCTCAAGTTGTTTCCGACATGAACGGAAGCAGTCAGGATGTTTGCTGGGTGACAGATTATGTTGGAGGTGAGGGTTGTTCTCCGCATGAACGCTCAAGATACCGTACGAGGTGTGTCTAAGTCCCAGGACTGGTGTCGCA
>NC_084565.2:41892500-41902500 GCF_033978685.3 Nerophis lumbriciformis
ACCTATGCTTGAAAGAGAAACTGTTTATTATTTACCGTCCAGACCTGTCATCCCTCAACAAGCGCAGCGAAATTGTATCAGCATGCCGCCACAGACGGAAACACCTCCTAGGTAACACATGAGCCAATCACGACGCCCCTACGCCAGCCTGTACCCACCCACTCTGTGCCCTATATAAACCATGGTATGTGAATGCTCCCATTAAAATCTCCTGATGATTGAGGGAACCCCTCATGAAACAGGCCTGTAAGAGATGAAGTAGTCTTGTGATTTTTTTCCCCCCACACATACATATATATATATATATATATATATATATATATATATATATATATATATATATATATATATATATATGTCCATCCATCCATCCATCCATCTTCTTCCGCTTATCCGAGGTCGGGTCGCGGGGGCAGCAGCCTAAGCAGGGAAGCCCAGACTTCCCTCTCCCCAGCCACTTCGTCCAGCTCTTCCTGTGGGACCCCGAGGCGTTCCCAGGCCAGCCGAGAGACATAGTCTTCCCAACGTGTCCTGGGTCTTCCCCGCGGCCTCCTACCGGTCGGACGTGCCCTAAACACCTCCCTAGGGAGGCGTTCGGGTGGCATCCTAACCAGATGCCCGAACCACCTCATCTGGCTCCTCTCCATGTGGAGGAGCAGCGGCTTTACTTTGAGCTCCCCCCGGATGGCAGAGCTTCTCACCCTATCTCTAAGGGAGAGCCCCGCCACCCGGCGGAGGAAACTCATTTGGGCCGCTTGTACCCGTGATCTTGTCCTTTCGGTCATAACCCAAAGCTCATGACCATAGGTGAGGATGGGAACGTAGATCGACCGGTAAATTGAGAGCTTTGCCTTCCGGCTCAGCTCCTTCTTCACCACAACGGATCGATACAGCGTCCGCATTACTGAAGACGCCGCACCGATCCGCCTGTCGATCTCACGATCCACTCTTCCCTCCCTCGTGAACAAGACTCCGAGGTACTTGAACTCCTCCACTTGGGGCAAGATCTCCTCCCCAACCCGGAGATGGCACTCCACCCTTTTCCGGGCGAGAACCATGGACTCGGACTTGGAGGTGCTGATTCTCATCCCAGTCGCTTCACACTCAGCTGCGAACCGATCCAGTGAGAGCTGAAGATCCTGGCCAGATGAAGCCATCAGGACCACATCATCTGCAAAAAGCAGAGACCTAATCCTGCAGCCACCAAACCAGATCCCCTCAACGCCTTGACTGCGCCTAGAAATTCTGTCCATAAAAGTTATGAACAGAATCGGTGACAAAGGGCAGCCTTGGCGGAGTCCAACCCTCACTGGAAACGTGTCCGACTTACTACCGGCAATGCGGACCAAGTTCTGGCACTGATCATACAGGGAGCGGACTGCCACAATCAGACAGTCCGACACCCCGTACTCTCTGAGCACTCCCCACAGGACTTCCCGAGGGACACGGTCGAATGCCTTCTCCAAGTCCACAAAACACATGTAGACTGGTTGGGCAAACTCCCATGCACCTTCAAGGACCCTGCGGAGAGTATAGAGCTGGTCCACAGTTCCACGACCAGGACGAAAACCACACTGTTCCTCCTGAATCCGAGGTTGGACTATCCGGCGTAGCCTCCTCTCCAGTACACCTGAATAGACCTTACCGGGAAGGCTGAGGAGTGTGATCCCACGATAGTTAGAACACACCCTCCGGTTCCCCTTCTTAAAGAGAGGAACCACCACCCCGGTCTGCCAATCCAGTGGCACCGCCCCCGATGTCCACGCGATGCTGCAGAGTCTTGCCAACCAAGACAGCCCCACAGCATCCAGAGCCTTAAGGAACTCCGGGCGGATCTCATCTACCCCCGGGGCCTTGCCACCGAGGAGCTTTTTAACTACCTCAGCAACCTCAGCCCCAGAAATAGGAGAACCCACCACAGACTCCCCAGGCACTGCTTCCTCATAGGAAGACGTGTTGGTGGGATTGAGGAGGTCTTCAAAGTATTCCCTCCACCGATCCACAACATCCGCAGTCGAGGTCAGCAGAACACCATCCTCGCCATACACGGTGTTATATATATGTATTAAATACTTTTAATTCTAGCTGTCAATATACTCCTCCCCTCTTAACCACGCCCCCAACCACGCCCCCCACCCCCCACCTCCCGAAATCGGAGGTCTCAAGGTTGGCAAGTATGTGTATAAATGACACAATATGTTACTGCATACGTCAGCAGACTAATTAGGAGTCTTTGTTTGTTTACTTACTACTAAAAGACAAGTTGTCCACTATTTTATTTAAGGACTAAATGACAATAATAAACATATGTTTCATGTACACTAAGATTTTTTTGTTTAAATTAAGACAATAATGAATTTTTTTGTGGTCCCCTTCATTTAGAAAAGTACCGAAAAGTATCGAAATAATTTTGGTACCGGTACCAAAATATTGGTACGGGGCGGGGACAAGACTAATATAAAGTATTATGTAGTGATGTCGAGCATCTAAAAGCCAGTTTAAATTGTTATCTTCACACTTGAATGGATGACATGCTGTGAAAGTAAGCAGAGCGTTTAGAGTTTGAGGCTGTTTTGGATCAACATTTTCAGCCTGAAAGTTTCTGTTTGATGCTTGGGTGACGTTCTGCTTTCACTATGACATCCGTGGAATCACTGGGACTTTCCAAACAGGCTTTTTTTTTGGCCGGGTCCCACTCGCGTACCCTCAGGAACCTCTCCATCTGAGTGTTTTTGGGAAACATGAAGCTCCTAAATCTGTCACCAAAAATCTCCCATTAGCTTAAACTCTTCTTAAAGGGGAAGTGCACCTTTTTTGGGGGGAACTTTGGTCACACTCCTTATGTAAGAGAAGAGAATGTTTTTCTTTTTTTCTATGCATTGTCACTCGGAAATGAACGCGAGCAAAAGTCGGCGAACGATGCAGCGAATTGGATTGGTTTGGTTGAAGTTAATTTCAAACATGTATAACATTTGAAATGTTTACATTTCTCTTTATAACGTTTGGAAAGGAGTAGGAAGAAGCTAAGCTTATTTAATCCTACCCCTTTTCCCTTCCTCTACTCGATCTATCATGCCTATAAAGCACTCTAAAAAGCATCCAAAAGGTTGTATAATGTAGTAACATTATCAAATAACATGCAATAATGACATATTTTGCTCATTTTAAGCATATGGCGGCGTATTATTTTCACGGACTCATCCCAACGTTCGCTTTTTCCTTCAACAACAAAAGCCATTAATCTTGGTAGACTTCATGAGAGACCGAGACGACTTATTGGGACAAATGGTGATCCATTTTTGAGGCTGAATATAAGGAGGATGAGCTCCGAGTTTTAGAAGCTGTGCCTAAACAGATGCAGCTTTGGTGAAATACCAAGCATCATGTAGCAGTATTGCTAATAGCTAAACAAGAAATACAAACTTAACTTGGAACATAATAAAACAATCACGTACTGAACAGTGTCTGCTCTCACTGGGATGCCGACTGATGGGATGTTTATATCTTCCTGTTTAGATGATCTACCGCATTGTCCGGACTATAGAGCGCACCTGTATACAAGCCGCACCCACTAATTAAATACATACATGTATAATATTTGACATGTATAATGTGTGTGTGTGTATATATATATATATATATATATATATATATATATATATATATATATATATATATATATATATATATATATATATATCAATCAATCAATGTTTATTTATATAGCCCTAAATCACAAGTGTCTCAAAGGGCTGCACAAGCCACAACGACATCCTCGGTACAAAGCCCACATAAGGGCAAGGAAAAACTCACCCCAGTGGGACATCGATGTGAATGACTATGAGAAACCTTGGAGAGGACCGCATATGTGGGTAACCCCCCCCCCTCTAGGGGAGACCGAATGCGGGTGGGTCTGACATAATATTGTGAGAGTCCAGTCCATAGTGGATCCAACAATATAGTAAGAGTCCAGTCCATAGTGGATCTAACATAATAGTGTGAGAGTCCAGTCCATAGTGGATCCAACATATTAGTAAGAGTCCAGTCCATAGTGGATCTAACATAATAGTGTGAGAGTCCAGTCCATAGTGGATCCAACATAATAGTAAGAGTCCAGTCCATAGTGGATCTAACATAATAGTGTGAGAGTCCAGTCCATAGTGGATCTAACATAATAGTGTGAGAGTCCAGTCCATAGTGGATCTAACATAATAGTGAGAGTCCAGTCCATAGTGGATCTAACATAATAGTGTGAGAGTTCAGTCCATAGTGGATCTAACATAATAGTGAGAGTCCAGTCCATAGTGGATCTAACATAATAGTGTGAGAGTCCAGTCCATAGTGGATCTAACATAATAGTGTGAGAGTTCAGTCCATAGTGGATCTAACATAATAGTGAGAGTCCAGTCCATAGTGGATCTAACATAATAGTGTGAGAGTTCAGTCCATAGTGGATCTAACATAATAGTGTGAGAGTCCAGTCCATAGTGGATCTAACATAATAGTGAGAGTCCAGTCCATAGTGGATCTAACATAATAGTGTGAGAGTTCAGTCCATAGTGGATCTAACATAATAGTGAGAGTCCAGTCCATAGTGGATCTAACATAATAGTGTGAGAGTCCAGTCCATAGTGGATCTAACATAATAGTGTGAGAGTTCAGTCCATAGTGGATCTAACATAATAGTGAGAGTCCAGTCCATAGTGGATCTAACATAAAGTGTGAGAGTTCAGTCCATAGTGGATCTAACATAATAGTGTGAGAGTCCAGTCCATAGTGGATTTAACATAATAGTGTGAGAGTCCAGTCCATAGTGGATCTAACATAATAGTGTGAGAGTCCAGTCCATAGTGGATCTAACATAATAGTGTGAGAGTCCAGTCCATAGTGGATCTAACATAATATTGTGAGAGTCCAGTCCATAGTGGATCTAACATAAAGTGTGAGAGTTCAGTCCATAGTGGATCTAACATAATAGTGAGAGTCCAGTCCATAGTGGATCTAATATAAAGTGTGAGAGTCCAGTCCATAGTGGATCCAACATAATAGTAAGAGTCCAGTCCATAGTGGGGTCAGCAGGAAACCATCCCGAGCGGAGACGGGTCAGCAGCGCAGAGATGTTCCCAGCCGATGCACAGGCGAGCGGTCCACCCCGGGTCCCGACTCTGGACAGCCAGCACTTCATCCATGGCCACCGGACCTGTGTGTCTCCCCCTCCACAAGGGATAGGGGGGAGCAGAGGGGAAAGGAAAAGAAACGGCAGATCAACTGGTCGAAAAAAGGGGGTCTATTTAAAGGCTAGAGTATACAAATATATATATATATATATATATATATATATATATATATATGTGTGTAATGTATATATATATATGTATAATGTATATATATACATATATATGTGTATATGTATATATATATATGTATTTTATATATATATATATATATATATATATATATATATATATATATATATATATATATATATATATATATATATATATATATATGTATATATATGTATTTATGTATATACCGTATTTTCCGCACCATAAGCCGCCCTGGGTTATAAGCCGCGCCTTCAATGAACGGCATATTTCAAAACTTTGTCCACCTATAAGACGCCCCGTGTTATAAGCCGCATCTAACTGCGCTAAAGGAATGTCAAAAAAACAGTCAGATAGGTCAGTCAAACTTTAATAATATATTAAAAACCAGCGTGATGTGGGCGCGCATGGAGTCGTATATCAACATGGACCTTAACCACTCGCTCATCTTTTCTTCATCCATCCATCCCTTCGAGTTAGCTTTTATGATGACGCCGGCTGGAAAGGTCTCTTTTGGCAAGGTCTTCCTTTTGAATATCACCATGGGTGGAAGTTTCTGGCCATTAGCATGGCAAGCTAGAACCACAGTGAAGGATGACTTCTCATTCCCTGTGGTGCGAATATTCACCGTACGTGCTCCCGTTGTATCCACAGTGCGGTTCACAGGAATATCAAAAGTCAGTGGAACCTCGTCCATGTTGATAATGTTCTCTGGCCGGATCTTTTTTTCAGCTATCTTGTTTTTACAATATGCACGGAAAGTAGCCAGCTTTTCTTGAAAGTCTTTAGGCAGTTGCTGTGAAATAGTAGTCCGTGTGCGGATGGAGAGATTGCGTCTTTTCATGAACCGGATCCCTGTCGCTTAGTAGGAGCCATTTTGTGGTCTTTACAGATGTAAACACACAAAGGAAATGAAACGTACGGTAATATCCGCGCGCTTCTTCTTCTTCTACGCGGGCGGGTGGTTGCTTACAGTAGAAGAAGAAGCGCTTCCTGTTCTATGGGGGCGGGTGCTTACCTTGGCGGTTGCTTGCGTAGAAGATGGCGGCTGTTTACCGTAGTTGCGAGACCGAAACTTTATGAAAATTAATCTTAATATTAATCCATATATAAAGCGCACCGGGTTATAAGGCGCACTGTCAGCTTTTGAGAAAATTTGTGGTTTTTAGGTGCGCCTTATAGTGCGGAAAATACGGTATATGTATTTATATGTATATGTATTTATATGTATTTATTTATATCTATATATATGTATATGTATATATATGTATGTATATATATATATATATATATATATATATATATATATATATATATGTGTATATATATGTGTATATGTATTTATATATATATATATATGTATTTATATATGTATATATGTTTTTATATGTATGTGTATATATATATATATATATATATATATATATATATATATATGTATATATATGTATATATATATATATGTATGTATATATATATATATATATTATATATATGTATATATATATGTATATGTGGTGGGCTCCCTCCTTTACCGGTGTTCCACTCACGAGGCCCACTGCACCTCCAGAGAGCTCAGTAGCAACTCCTAGCGTCTTAGGTATGCTCCCCTCTCTCCTTAAGTATAACATCTCCTGGTCTTGGTCACTTGGAAGCCCAGCTGTTGCCTCTCCTCCAGATCCACAGCCACTGGTTTGCTGGTTCAGCAGCACTGGACAGGCTGTGATGGCTTGACGTTGGGCCTGGCCCTGGACTTCCATGTTCTTAAGGGGGTGGTAGTTGATCTGCCCACGAAGCTGTTACGTTCAAAAATGTATATAATAAGAAATTCCTTTGTCTTTTTGATTTTGTTAATAATAGTTTTAAAGGAATTAATAGAAGCATAAATGGGGGCATTCCACTCTCTCAGCCCCTTTTCAAGTCCTCTTTAAAATGTATATGTTAGCCACTTTTGCCAGTTTGGAGCCATTTCCATTGAAGTTATTCCTCGTCGGCATTCGCCGCGCTCTTGGCCCTCGAGCTATTAGGGGATTGTTTGGGGACCCTGGCGTGGGGCCTTTCAATCAGACGGCCCCAGGCCCTGTTAATGATTGAATTAGAGCAGAGCAACACTGTGTTATTAATGAGAGGATGGAGGTTAGGGGCCTCGTTAGGAGCAGACGGGCTGGGGGGGAGGAGCTTGATGGGAAAGGAGGTCAAAGGTGACCGATAGCGAGGGACAGAAGGAGGAAACAGGAAGTGAAGAGAGTTTGATTGCCGTTTGTTTAAAATGCTTGCGTTTTGACTTTCTCTGGAAGTGAAAATACCCTCTTTGTTCTTCTTTAACCTTTTATTTACTTCTAGAGAGTGTTGACTCTTTTAAAAAAACATTTTAAAAGACTTCGCTTTTTCGTAAAGCTTTTAGTCAATAGACCTTTTAACTAGCTTTTTATGATGTTGTTTTAATTCACCTTTCTGATTTCTATCAGTAAAAAGCGCTTTATAAATAAAATGTACTCACTTATATACTCAGCACGTAACATTCCATTCCAATTAACAAATGGGCTATTTGATGTTAATTCAACCGTTTTTCATTTAAAGGGGCTGTTTGCAACTTTTAAGCATTCCATTTTTCCCTCTTCCGGCTTCTCGTACGTAATGCAGGCGCATTAGCTTGGCGTTAGCTGTCATTGAATGTATATTCTATCACAGGGGTGCTCACACTTTTTCTGCAGGCGAGCTACTTTTCAATTGATCAAGTCGTGGGGATCTACCTCATTCATATATATCATTTATATTTACTTATTTATGAAATATATGTTTTTGTTAACAAGTTAAAGGTGTTTAATGATAATGCAAGCATGTTTAATACATATAGTTAATATTGTTAACAAGTTAAAGGTGTTTAAAGATAATGCAAGCATGTTTAACACATATAGTTAATATTGTTAAGAAATTAAAGGTGTTTAATGGTAATACAAGTATGTTTAATACATATAGTTAATATTGTTAACAAGTAAAAGGTGTTTAAAGATAATGCAAGCATGTTTAACACATATAGTTAATATTGTTAAAAAAATAAAGGTGTTTAATGATAATACAAGCATGTTTAATACATATAGTTAATATTGTTAACAAGTTAAAGGTGTTTAATGATAATACAAGCATGTTTAACACATATAGTTAATATTGTTAATACATTAAAGGTGTTTAATGATAATACAAGCATGTTTAATACATATAGTTAATATTGTTAACAAGTTAAAGGTGTTTAAAGATAATGCAAGCATGTTTAACACATATAGTTAATATTGTTAAAAAACTAAAGGTGTTTAATGATAATACAAGCATGTTTAATACATATAGTTAATATTGTTAACAAGTTAAAGGTGTTTAATGATAATACAAGCATGTTTAACACATAGTTAATATTGTTAAAAAATTAAAGGTGTTTAATGATAATACAAGAATGTTTAATACATATAGTTAATATTGTTAACAAGTTAAAGGTGTTTAATGATAATACAAGCATGTTTAATACATATAGTTAATATTGTTAACAAGTTAAAGGTGTTTAAAGATAATACAAGCATGTTTAACACATATAGTTAATATTGTTAATAAGTTAAAGGTGTTTAAAGATAATACAAGCATGTTTAACACATATAGTTAATATTGTTAATAAGTTAAAGGTGTTTAAAGATAATACAAGCATGTTCAACACATATCGATTCCTTTCTTTCATGAAGACAAGAATATAAGTTGGTGTATTACCTGATTGTGATGACTTGCATTGATTGGAATCAGACAGTAGTGATGATAACGTCCGCATTTTCGAATGGAGGAGAAAAAAAGTCCTCCTTTCTGTCCAATACCACATGAAAGTGGTTGGTTTTTGGCATCTTATTTGTCCAGCTTCCGTACTCCTTTGTGTACACTTTACAAGAAATACATTGTCGGCAAACTCCGTAGCTTGCTAGCTTGTGCACGCCAGCTTTCTGAGACTCTTATTTTGGTAGCGCAGGCAGGATGAAGCAGAGCTTTTATTGTGCAACTGTGCAGTCGGTCTTTGGAGTTTTGACGACAGGTACGGCGCCAGAGTCTGTTGAAATAAAGTGTTTCTCGCCTTCCAGTCGGTAATTTTAATGAGCTGGCAGCAGCCAGCGTCATCTCAGAAGACCCTTGGGTGCCGTGAATGTCAATCAAGTGACGAAAGTGACGTCATAGTGAAGATTTATGATCGCTCATTTTTAGGACTATTTTTTTAATGCCTGACTGGTGATCGACTGACACACCCTCCGAGATCGACCGGTAGCTCGCGATCGACGTAATGAGCACCCCTGTTCTATCAGAATTCAACATGACTGCAAATTGATTGTTCCCTTGGACTGCTTTTGTTTGTGTGCACTGATTATTTTATTCGTATTTGTTGCATAAACTCAGTCATCGTGCGATATATAGACACGTACAGTACAGGCCAAAAGTTTGGACACACCTTCTCATTCAATGCGTTTTCTTTATTTTCATGACTATTTACATTGTACAAACCCCAAAAGCAGTGAAGTTGTCACGTTGTGTAAATGGTAAATAAAAAGGAGAATACAACAAATCCTTTTCAACTTATATTCAATTGAATAGACTGCAAAGACAAGATATTTGGTGGGTGCCATGATTGGGTATAAAAGCAGCTTCCA
>NC_084565.2:41907500-41990000 GCF_033978685.3 Nerophis lumbriciformis
ACAGTAAAGTAGTGTGACGTAAATATGCGACGCGCCGACGCACAAAAACGACGTCGACGTATTTACGTAACCGATGACGCGTCGTTTCAGCCTTAGTTAAGACCTTTGTTAGATCGGAATCTGGGTTTGAGGTGGTCTGTGGAGCTCCCCCTGGTGTTGTGGTTATGGCGGTCATTTATGTTCTGGAAGTAGTTTGACATGTACGATGATCTTGAAAGTCCTTAAAGGGGAACATTATCACAATTTCAGAAGGGTTTAAACCATTAAAAATCAGTTCCCAGTGGCTTATTTTATTTTTCGAAGTTTTTTTCAAAATTTTACCCATCACGCAATATCCCTAAAAAAAGCTTCAAAGTGCCTGATTTTAACCATCGTTATGTACACCCGTCCATTTTCCAGTGACGTCACATAGTGAATACAAACAAACAGCAAGATATAGCGACATTAGCTCGGATTCAGACTCGGATTTCAGCGGCTTAAGCGATTCAACAGATTACGCATGTATTGTAGTGTGGAGGCAGGTAGCGAAAACGAAATTGAAGAAGAAACTGAAGCTATTGAGCCATATCGGTTTGAACCGTATGCAAGCGAAACCGACGAAAACGACACGGGAGAAAGCGAGGACGAATTCGGCGATCGCCTTCTAACCAACGATTGGTATGTGTTTGTTTGGCATTAAAGGAAACTAACAACTATGAACTAGGTTTACAGCATATGAAATACATTTGGCAACAACATGCACTTTGAGAGTGCAGACAGCCCAATTTTCATCAATTAATATATTCTGTAGACATACCCTCATCCGAGCTCTTTTCCTGACAGCTGATATGTCCAGTTTTGGAGTTGATGTCAGCAGGCCAGGGAAGCTAGGGTCGATATTCTTCTCTTGATCATCTTCGGGACGGTGTGAGCCAAGACATCCAGGGGGGTTTAGCTCGCTCGTCTGCGGGAACAAACCGCCGCCATTGCTTGCCGTGCTACCGAGGTCCTTTGTCCCTGAATTGCTCACACACTCCGGCAGATTCAACGGGGGTCTGGCGGCAGATTTCTTTGACTTTATGGTTGGAAATGCATCTGCTTTGAGTGTCGCAGGATATCCACACATTCTTGCCATCTCTTGTCGTAGCATAGCTTTCGTCGGTAAAGTGTGCGGAACAAACGTCCAATTTCTTGCCACTTTGGCATCTTTGGGCCACTGGTGCAACTTGAATCCGTCCCTGTTGGTGTTGTTACACCCTCCGACAACACACCGACGAGGCATGATGTCTCCAAGGTACGGAAAACAGTCGGGAAAAAACGGAAAATAACAGAGCTGATTTGACTCGGTGTTTGAGAAAATGGCGGATTGCTTCCCGATGCGAGAGCGAATAATAGAAAGGAGTTAAATTCGCCAAAATTCACCCATTTAGAGTTCGGAAATCGGTTAAAAAAATATATGGTCTTTTTTCTGCAACATCAAGGTATATATTGACGCTTACATAGGTCTGGTGATAATGTTCCCCTTTAAGACCTTTGTTAGATCGGAATCTGGGTTTGAGGTGGTTAGTGGAGCTCCCCCTGGTGTTGTGGTTACAGCGGTCATTTATGTTAAGGAAGTAGTTTGACATGTACGATGGTCTTGAAAGTCCTTAAACAGTGCTTGAATTCGGCCAAGGAAAAGGTGTACGAACCCTGTAAATAGTCATGAAAATAAAGAAAACACATTGAATGAGAAGGTGTGGCCTTTACTGTATATGTCCTGTTAAACCGCTAACGGTAACATAAACTAACCAATAGTGTTCCTGTATAGTTTGCTTTAAAAATGTGACTGAGGAGTCAAAACCTGGGGGCGGGAAAGGGTTAATTTTTTATCGGTGAATTATCAGTTTGAGACGAGCGAGGGAAGGGTGCAGGAAAAATATTCTCGTTAAGCAATCGGGAATAGTCAGCGTGCCTGTGGTGCAGCCTTGCCAAAGTGCTTTTGGAGGCCAAGTGTGAATGAGGAACGGTCAACAGTTTCAGGGAACTGAGTCAGGTTTGGGTTTCACTATGAGAGAAAACAAAAACAAACGTGGGAGGAGAGAGTTGATACAGCTGCCAGGCCAACATGTTAGTCAGAGAGGACAGTAAGAGTGTGTGTGTGTGTGTGTGTGTGTGTGTGTGTGTGTGTGTGTGTGTGTGTGCGTTGTGTGTGTGCCGAGGTCAGCTGCTATTCTGTACTTCCTGTGGTGCGCAACAGGCCCGGCTGCTCTGACCTTCCCGTTTTTCCCATCCATCCTTCCTATTAAAGCAGCGTCAGCAATATGCACACACACACACACACACACACACACGCACACACACCCCGCCCTAGAAAACCCCTCCCATACGAGCCAGCACACACTAATCACGTCCTTTCTCTCGTTTTTCCTTGCTAGTTCCTCCCTTCTAGTTCCACGCAGGGTGGGTATTTGGCGGGGGGCATCATTCTATCCCGGGGGTCTGCAACCCGCGCCGCATGTGGCTCTTTAGTGCCGCCTGAGTGGCTCCCTGGAACTTTTTCGATAATGTATGAAAATAGAAAGAGATGGGGGCGGGGGGGGGGGGGGGGAAATATAATTTTTGTTTTAATATTGTTTCTGTAAGAGAGCAAACGTGACACAAACCTCCGTAAATTGTTAGAAATCTCACTGTTTATATTAAACATGCTTCACTGATGAGAAGATTTGCCGAGTGCAGTTTTGTCCTACTAATTTTGGCGTCCCTTGAACTCACCGCAGTATTGTACAACTTTCTCCGACGCTGCCACAGAAAGACGTGTTACAAATATGCGCTACACTGTGAACCCACACCGAACAAGAATGACAAACACATTCCGGGAGAACATCCGCACCGTAACACAACATAAACACAACAGAACAAATACCCAGAACCCCTTGCAGCACTAACACTTCCGGGACGCTACAATATACACCCCCCGCCACACTCCTTCTTTGTCTCATTTTGTCCACCAAACTTTTTATGCTGTGCGTGAATGCACAAAGGTGAGCTTTGTTGATGTTATCGACTTGTTGGAATGCTAATCAGTCATATTTGGTCACTGCATGACAAGCTAACCGATGCTAGCATGCTATTTAGGCGAGCTGTATGTATATTTTGCATCATTATGACTCGTTTGTAGCTATATTTGAGCTCATTTAACTTCCTTTACTTATGTCCTCTTTGTATTTAAGTCATATTTGCCTCATGACACATTATCTGTATGTAATGTTGGCTGCATTTTTGATAGTTGTGTGTGTCATGTTGTTCCAGACCACAGCAAACGTTACCCAGCTTGCAAAGATGGTGTTGCGTTTGGACCAGTTGTTGGAATTCAAGTCACAAGTCGCTCCCAAGCTCTTTACGACACTTAAAGCTGAGTAGAAAAACCACCAGAGACAGAATAGGTATTTTGTAATATATTTGCAAAGCTTTGCATATATACATTGAGACCAGTCCAGCATAGAACATTCAATCGCGCCGCCAAGATGGTCTACCCCCCCCCCCCCCCCGAAAAACCCTCTCCCCTCTTAAGTCTCTCTCTCTCCCACCCTCGCAGTCATGTCCCTCCAGCCAATGCCCATTGTCCTCCACCACCTGGACATAAGGCTAGATAAGAGAAAGGAGTATCTCTCTTTCTCACATTCCTCACTCAAGGTTAAGCACACAGTTTTTGCAGACAACCAAAAGACCACAATTGGACGAAAAACACTAGCTGTTTTGTAATATGATTATGAAATAAAAGAAGTAACACTTAAATTCGGATATATGTAAATATCTGCCTCCGACAATTGTAATAAATCCATTGGCACACACACTTCTATACCTGTGGCCATTCTAAGCCAGTCATTTCCAGGAGTTATCTCACCCTCCGAGAAGTTTTACTAATGTTTTCCAATGTTGTAAAAATGTGTAGAATAAATATGACATTTCAACATTTCTGTTAACGAAGATTTGTGTCAGCAGACACAGTCATTTCGATAGTAGGCTAATATAGACACTAGAGATGCGCGGTTTGCGGGCACAACCGCGGAGTCCGCGGATTATCCGTGGATCGGGCGGATGAAATAAAAAAAAATTAGATTTTATCCGCGGGTCGGGTCGGGCGGTTGAAATAAAAAAAAATTAGATTTTAAATAGATTCAGGCGGGTGGCAGTTAAACCAATTGGTAAATATATATACATAGTTAAATGTTGTTACCCACATACGAAAAACGAGCAGGCACCTGCTGCATATGCCACAACAGAAGAAAAAAAAAGAAAAGAGATGGACACTTTTACGGAGCGGAGAAGGGACGCCTCGCCGGGGTTCGGGACCGAGGCCCCTTCCCCCGAGAGGGCCCCACCGGGAGCCGTAGCTGAGGCGATCCGCGAGAAGGGCCCGACGCACGTCCAGGGTCACCACCGCGCCCACCGCACCGACACCCCGCCTCGTCCGCCTTCGCCGCGGCTGGCGTCACGCGCAGCAGGTAAGCAGCTTACCTGCCCGCCACCCCCGTGGCCGGGGGCTCGTAACAGGGGTCACTCCGCGCGCTCCGCCCGCGCAGCTTACCTGCCCGGCACCCCTGTTGCCGGGGGCGCGTAACAGGGGTCACTCCGCGCGCAGTGCGCTCACGAAAGGGGTGGGGCTCACCCTGGTTGATATAGACAGCAGGACGGTGGCCATGGAAGTCGGAACCCGCTAAGGAGTGTGTAAAAACCCACCTGCCGAATCAACTAGCCCTGAAAATGGATGGCGCTGGAGCGTCGGGCCCACACCCGGCCGTCGCCGGCAGCGAGACGCGCTTGGAGGTGCGCTCAGCGCGGCTCCCATATGATTGCGCACTGGTGTGCGTCTGGGCCGTGACAGCGTGGCACGCGAATGTCTGTGCTGCTTTGGATCAGTCTCCTTTCTTTAACAGGCAAAAGCTTTATAACCTCACTAATGCCTTGCATCGTCTATATTAGATATATAACAACGGGCGGGTGCGGGCGGGTGCAGTTCTGATCAAATGTTACATCGGGTGGATTGCGGATGGTTGACGACTTTCTGATGCGGTTGCGGATGAAATAATTGCCTATCCGCGCATCTCTAATAGACACTTATATCACGTGTTGCCTTCATTACAACACTTATATAAGGCTTTTAACTTTTTGTGGCACCAGACAGATTTTTGTTGTTGTTCTATTTTTGGTCCAATATGGCTCTTTCAACATTTCGGGTTGCCGACCCCTGGTATATCCTCACAGCTGCACGGGAATAGCAGGCCGGAATCCGGGCTGTGAATGTGAAAGTGTCTTTTAACATGGCTTCTCCTCTCCGGGGCTCGTTAGCGACTCGGCACGGAGCGTTTCGACACTTAACGCTTCTCTTTTTAGGCGCCGGCGCCACTCAGGCGTTGTTCCTTCTCAAGGTGTAAACATGGCACGGGTGACACTCGCAGCCTTTACTGCTACCACATCGATCCAGCGGGAAATGGGACTTTTGGTTTTGATTGCTTTTTTTGGAAGTCACTCTCACCGCCGACTTTTGGGAAGGAAGAGTCACGGTTTCTGTTCTAAGGCCGTCTGAACCAGGTGTGGCCACACTTTTACTGCAGGCCAGCTACTTTTCTATTGACCAAGTGGAGGGGATCTACCCCATTCATGTACCGTATTTTCCGCACCATAAGCCGCCCTGGGTTATAAGCCGCGCCTTCAATGAACGGCATATTTCAAAACTTTGTCCACCTATAAGCCGCCCCGTGTTATAAGCCGCATCTAACTGCGCTAAAGGAATGTCAAAAAAACAGTCAGATAGGTCAGTCAAACTTTAATAATATATTAAAAACCAGCGTGATGTGGGCGCGCATGGAGTCGTATATCAACATGGACGGAGCTGCGTGAAAAAAGCCACCCGGCCTCTTCGCGTAAACTTACCTTAACCACTCGCTCATCTTTTCTTCATCCATCCATCCCTTCGAGTTAGCTTTTATGATGACGCCGGCTGGAAAGGTCTCTTTTGGCAAGGTCTTCCTTTTGAATATCACCATGGGTGGAAGTTTCTGGCCATTAGCATGGCAAGCTAGAACCACAGTGAAGGATGACTTCTCATTCCCTGTGGTGCGAATATTCACCGTACGTGCTCCCATTGTATCCACAGTGCGGTTCACAGGAATATCAAAAGTCAGTGGAACCTCGTCCATGTTGATAATGTTCTCTGGCCGGATCTTTTTTTCAGCTATCTTGTTTTTACAATATGCACGGAAAGTAGCCAGCTTTTCTTGAAAGTCTTTAGGCAGTTGCTGTGAAATAGTAGTCCGTGTGCGGATGGAGAGATTGCGTCTTTTCATGAACCGGAAACCTGTCGCTTAGTAGGAGCCATTTTGTGGTCTTTACAGATGTAAACACACAAAGGAAATGAAACGTAATATCCGCGCGCTTCTTCTTCTTCTACGCGGGCGGGTGGTTGCTTACAGTAGAAGAAGAAGCGCTTCCTGTTCTATGGGGGCGGGTGCTTACCTTGGCGGTTGCTTGCGTAGAAGAAGAAGCACTTCCTCTTCTACGGGGAAAAAACATGGCGGCTGTTTACCGTAGTTGCGAAACTAGAGACCGAAACTTTATGAAAATGAATCTTAATATTAATCCATATATAAAGCGCACTGGGTTATAAGCCGCACTGTCAGCTTTTGAGTAAATTTGTGGTTTTTAGGTGCGGCTAATAGTGCGGAAAATACGGTACACTATATTGCCAAAAGTATTTGGCCACCCATAAAAATCAGGTGTCCTAATCACTTGGCCCGGCCACATGTGTATTGTTGCGTTTTGGACCAGTTGTTCCTCCCAGGGAATTCAAGTCACAAGTCGCTCCCAAGCTCTTTACGACACTTAAAGCTGAGTAGAAAAACCACCAGAGACAGAATAGGTATTTTGTAATATATTTGCAAAGCTTTGCATATATACTGTGTACTGGAGAGGAGGCTACGCCGGATAGTCGAACCTCGGATTCAGGAGGAACAGTGTGGTTTTCGTCCTGGTCATGGAACTGTGGACCAGCTCTATACTCTCGGCAGGGTCCTTGAGGGTGCATGGGAGTTTGCCCAACCAGTCTACATGTGCTTTGTGGACTTGGAGAAGGCATTCGACCGTGTCCCTCAAGAAGTCCTGTGGGGAGTGCTCAGAGAGTATGGGGTATCGGACTGTCTGATTGTGGCAGTCCGCTCCCTGTATGATCAGTGCCAGAGCTTGGTCCGCATTGCCGGCAGTAAGTCGGACACGTTTCCAGTGAGGGTTGGACTCCGCCAAGGCTGCCCTTTGTCACCGATTCTGTTCATAACTTTTATGGACAGAATTTCTAGGCGCAGTCAAGGCGTTGAGGGGATCTGGTTTGGTGGCTGCAGGATTAGGTCTCTGCTATTTGCAGATGATGTGGTCCTGATGGCTTCCTCCGGCCAAGATCTTCAGCTCTCACTGGATCGGTTCGCAGCCGAGTGTGAAGCGACTGGGATGGGAATCAGCACCTCCAAGTCCGAGTCCATGGTTCTCGCCCGGAAAAGGGTGGAGTGCCATCTCCGGGTTGGGGAGGAGATCTTGCCCCAAGTGGAGGAGTTCATGTACCTCGGAGTCTTGTTCACGAGTGGGGGAAGAGTGGATGGTGAGATCGACAGGCGGATCGGCGCGGCGTCTTCAGTAATGCGGACGCTGTATCGATCCGTTGTGGTGAAGAAGGAGCTGAGCCGGAAGGCAAAGCTCTCGATTTACCGGTCGATCTACGTTCCCATCCTCACCTATGGTCATGAGCTTTGGGTCATGACCGAAAGGACAAGATCACGGGTACAAGCGGCCCAAATGAGTTTCCTCCGCCGAGTGGCGGGGCTCTCCCTTAGAGATAGGGTGAGGAGCTCTGTCATCCGGGAGGAGCTCAAAGTAAAGCCGCTGCTCCTCCACATCGAGAGGAGCCAGATGAGGTGGTTCGGGCATCTGGTCAGGATGCCACCCGAACGCCTCCCTAGGAAGGTGTTTCGGGCACGTCCGACCGGTAGGAGGCCACGGGGAAGACCCAGGACACGCTGGGAAGACTATCTCTCCCGGCTGGCCTGGGAACGCCTCGGGATCCCCCGTGAGGAGCTGGACGAAGTGGCTGGGGAGAGGGAAGTCTGGGTTTCCCTGCTTAAGCTGCTGCCTCCGCGACCCGACCTCGGATAAGCGGAAGAAGATGGATGGATGGATGGATGGATGCATATATATATACATTTAGACCAGTCCAGTATAGAACATTCTATCGCGCCGCCCCTCTCCTCTTAAGTCTCTCTTCCTCCCCCCCCCTGGCAGTCATGTCTCTCTAGCCAAAACAAATGCTTATTATCGCTCTCTCTAACATTCCTTACTTCAAGGTTAAGCACACAGTTTTGCAGACAACCAAAAGACCACATTTGGAAGAAAAACACTAGCTGTTTTGTAATATGACAATGAAATAAAAAGAAGTAACACTTAAATTCGGATATATGTAAATATCTGCCTCCGACAGTATCAAATCAGGAGACTGTTTCTACAAACATTTGTGAAAGAATGGGCTGCTCTCAGTGATTTCCAGCGTGGAACTGTCATAGGACGCCACTAGAGATGTCCGATAATGGCTTTTTTTGCCGATATTCCGATATTGTCCAACTCTTAATTACCGATTCCGATATCAAGCGATACTGATATATACAGTGGTGGAATGAACACATTATGCCTAATTTTGTTGTGACGCCCCGCTGGATGCATTAAACAATGTAACAAGGTTTTCCAAAATAAATCAACTCAAGTTATGGTAAAAAAAAATGCCATATTTATTATTGAAGTCCCAAAGTGCATTTTTTTTTTTTTAACATGCCTCAAAACAGCAGCTTGGAATTTGGGACATGCTCTCCCTGAGAGAGCATGAGGAGGTTGAGGTGGGCGGGGTTGGGGGTGTATATTGTAGCGTCCCGGAAGAGTTAGTGCTGCAAAGGGATTCTGGGTATTTGTTCTGTAGTGTTTATGTTGTGTTACGGTGCGATGTTTGTCATTCTTGTTTGGTGTGGGTTCACAGTGTGGCGCATATTTGTAACAGTGTTAAACTTGTTCATACGGCCACCCTCAGTGTGACCTGTATGGCTGTTGACCAAGTATGATTTGCATTCACTTGTGTTTGTGTGAAAAGCCGTAGATATTATGTGACTGGGCCGGCACGCAAAGGCAGTGCCTTTAAGGTTTATTGGCGCTCTGTACTTCTCCCTACGGCCGTGTACACAGCGGCCTTTTAAAAAGTCATACATTTTACTTTTTGAAACCGATACTGATAATTTCCGATATTACATTTTAATGCATTCATCGGCCGATAATATCGGCAGTCCGATATTATCGGACATCTCTAGATGCCACCTGTGCAACAAATCCAGTCGTGAAATTTCCTCGCTCCTAAATATTCCAAAGTCAGCTTTATTATAAGAAAAGTGAAGAGTTTGGGAACAACAGCAACTCAGTGGTAGGCCACGTAAACTGACAGAGAGGGGTCAGCATAGTGCAAAGACTTTCTACACAGTCAGTTGTTACAGAGCTCCAAACTTCATGTGTCCTTCCGATTAGCCCACGTACAGTACGCAGGGAGCTTGATAGAATGGGTTTCCATGGCCGAGCAGCTGCATCTAAGCCATACATCACCAAGTCCAATGCAAAGCGTGGGATGCGGTGGTGTAAAGCACGTCGCCACTGGACTCTAGAGCGATGAATCACACTTTTCTATCTGGCAATCTGATGGACCAGTCTGGGTTTGGAGGTTGCCAGGAGAACGCTACATTTCGGACTGCTTTGTGCCGAGTGTGAAATTTGGTGGAGGAGGAATTATTGGTGTTTAGTTGTTTTTCAGGAGTTGGTTCCAGTGAAAGGAACTTTGAATGCTCCAGGTTACCAAAACATTTTGGACAATTCCACGCTCCCAACCTTGTGGGAACAGTTTGGAGCGGGCCCCTTCCTCCTCCAACATAAAGGTCCATAAAGACATGGATGACAGAGTCTGGTGTGGATGAACTTGACTGGCCTGCACAGAGTCCTGACCTGAACTTGATAGAACACCTTATGGGTTGAATTAGAACGGAGATAATAATTAAAGTCCTCGTGTGTCCAAGGTAGGGTTGTCCCGATACCAATATTTTTGTACCGGTACCAACACTGCTCATTTTAAGCGTACGGCAGCGTATTAATTTTACAGACTGATCACAATTTTCTCTATTTTCTTCAACAACAACACTAGTAATCATGCAGACTTTATGGGAGACATCAACGATTACTTTGGGGACATAAGATGATCCAGAAGCTTATATTTTTGAGCCTGAGTATACGGCGGATGAGCTGCAGGTTTTAGAAGCCGGGTGATAAGCCGATCCAGCAAGTAGCAGCATCGCTAAGTGCTAAACAAGAAATACAAATCACCAACATGGTAAAACAATCACTTACTGCACAATGTCTGCACCAACCTTTTCAGGTCGAAATTGACCAACTTCAGAGGCATGTTTTTAAAATCCAGCACAAACGTTTACCAACTCACAGGCAAGGATTAATCTGTCTATATCTGGATAAGCTAGTGACATATTTGTGAACAATCCGCCGCTAAAAGTAGTCCCTCTGCGTTGGCGCTTACAAAACAACATCGCTAACTTTGTTAATATTCAAGTCACGGAGTATTGTTGCCGGTTTTTGGGTGTTTCTACGGACGCATTAGAGTACTGCATTGTTGGCCACCTTGTACTAGCCATACAGGTAAAAGCCAGTAAATTAGAATATTTTGAAAAACTTGATTTATTTCAGTAATTGCATTCAAAAGGTGTAACTTGTACATTATATTTATTCATTGCACACAGACTGATGCATTCAAATGTTTATTTCATTTAATTTTGATGATTTGAAGTGGCAACAAATGAAAATCCCAAATTCCGTGTGTCACAAAATTAGAATATTACTTAAGGCTAATACAAAAAAGGGATTTTTAGAAATGTTGGCCAACTGAAAAGTATGAAAATGAAAAATATGAGCATGTACAATACTCAATACTTGGTTGGAGCTCCTTTTGCCTCAATTACTGCGTTAATGCGGCGTGGCATGGAGTCGATGAGTTTCTGGCACTGCTCAGGTGTTATGAGAGCCCAGGTTGCTCTGATAGTGGCCTTCAACTCTTCTGCGTTTTTGGGTCTGGCATTCTGCATCTTCCTTTTCACAATACCCCACAGATTTTCTATGGGGCTAAGGTCAGGGGAGTTGGCGGGCCAATTTAGAACAGAAATACCATGGTCCGTAAACCAGGCACGGGTAGATTTTGCGCTGTGTGCAGGCGCCAAGTCCTGTTGGAACTTGAAATCTCCATCTCCATAGAGCAGGTCAGCAGCAGGAAGCATGAAGTGCTCTAAAACTTGCTGGTAGACGGCTGCGTTGACCCTGGATCTCAGGAAACAGAGTGGACCGACACCAGCAGATGACATGGCACCCCAAACCATCACTGATGGTGGAAACTTTACACTAGACTTCAGGCAACGTGGATCCTGTGCCTCTCCTGTCTTCCTCCAGACTCTGGGACCTCGATTTCCAAAGGAAATGCAAAATTTGCTTTCGTCAGAAAACATGACTTTGGACCACTCAGCAGCAGTCCAGCTCTTTTTTCCCTTAGCCCAGGTGAGACGCTTTGCGCGCTGTTTCTTGGTCAACAGTGGCTTGACACGAGGTATGCGGCAGTTGAAACCCATGTCTTTCAAGCGTCTCTTGGTGGTGGGTCTTGAAGAACTGACTCCAGCAGCTGTCCACTCCTTCTGAATCTCCCCCACATTTTTGAATGGGTTTTTTTTTCACAATCTTGACCAGGGCGCGGTGATCCCTATCGCTTGTACACTTTTTCTGACCACAGTTTTTCCTTCCCTTTGCCTCTCCATTAATGTGTTTGGACACAGAGCTCTGAGAACAGCCAGCCTCTTCAGCAATAACCTTTTGTGTCTTTCCCTCCTTGTGCAATGTGTCGATGGTTGCCTTTTGGACAGCTGTCAAATCTGAAGTCTTCCCCATGTTTGTGTAGGCTTCAGAACTGGACTGAGAGACCATTTAAAGCCCTTTGCAGGTGTTTTGAGTTAATCAGCTGATTAGTTTGTGGCACCAGGTGTCTTCAAAATTGAACCCTTACACAATATTCTAATTTTGTGACACACGGAATTTTGGATTTTCATTTGTTGCCCACTTCAAATCATCAAAATTAAATGAAATAAACATTTGAATGCATCAGTCTGTGTGCAATGAATAAATATAATGTACAAGTTACACCTTTTGAATGCAATTACTGAAATGAATCAAGTTTTTCAAAATATTCTAATTTACTGGCTTTTACCTGTATAGTGTGACTTAGAATGCATAATAAAACTGAAAAACGTGCATTCTTGTCTTACGTCGGAATTGCAATTGGTGAGCAAAATTGGAAACATTTGGAAATGTTGTCGTTTCAAGTTCGCCACACACTGTATTTATTTCACTGATAAATCGCTGACAGTGAGAAAACTCACTCTTCTTTTATGCTTCTATTCATCACAACACACAATAAAGCGCATCGAGAGAGACCTTCTGGCCGCAGACCAAACCACTCCCCAACGTGCGTGTGTGTGTGTGTGTGTTTATCTACTGTATACAGTGTGTGTGTGTGTGTGTGTGTGTGTGTGTGTGTGTGTGTGGCCTGCTTCTCATTAACATCTCTCTACATTGAGCAGGGGAAACCCATCGCCACAATTCAAGCTGGAGTGTGTGTGTGTGTGTGTGTGTGTGTGTGTGTGTGTGTGTGTGTAGTCCCGTAGGTGCTCTTGTTCATGTTCCACTAAATCCTGTCCGCCCATTTGTCTTCTTCTGCCTCCCTCCCATCGCCCGCTCTGTCTCTGTCTCTCAGCCATTTGCTGTTAAATGAATGATGTCTACACGGCTGACCTCACATCTGACTAACGACTGTGTGTGTGTGTGTGTGTGTGTGTGGAATGTACAAAGTATCAGACACATTTGGCGCAGTCTCGCTCCCGAGCCGGTTTGGAATCCTGATTGAAGGAGCACTTGCTTGTTGATGTCTCGCCAAACTTTGTGGCGAGCAGTCGAATGTTTAGCTTAATTTATTATTTCTTCGGTCAGTGGTAGGGTTGTCCCGATACCAATATTTTCGTACCGGTACCAAAATTATTTAGATACTTTTCGATACTTTTCTAAGTAAAGGGGACCACAAAAAATGGCATTATTGACTTTATTTGAACAAAAAAGTCTGTGCCGCAAGGGTTTCTGGGTATTTGTTCTGTTGTGTTTATGTTGTGTTACGGTGCGGATGTTCTCCCGGAATGTGTTTTGTCATTGTTGTTTGGTGTGGGTTCACAGTGTGGCGCATATTTGTAACCGTGTTAAAGTTGTTTATACGGCCACCCTCAGTGTGACCTGTATGTATATATATATATATATACAGGTAAAAGCCAGTAAATTAGAATATTTAGAAAAACTTGATTTATTTCAGTAATTGCATTCAAAAGGTGTAACTTGTACATTATATTTATTCATTGCACACAGACTGATGCATTCAAATGTTTATTTCATTTAATTTTGATGATTTGAAGTGGCAACAAATGAAAATCCAAAATTCCGTGTGTCACAAAATTAGAATATTACTTAAGGCTAATACCAAAAAGAGATTTTTAGAAATGTTGGCCAACTGAAAAGTATGAAAATGAAAAATATGAGCATGTACAATACTCAATACTTGGTTGGAGCTCCTTTTGCCTCAATTACTGCGTTAATGCGGCGTGGCATGGAGTCGATGAGTTTCTGGCACTGCTCAGGTGTTATGAGAGCCCAGGTTGCTCTGATAGTGGCCTTCAACTCTTCTGCGTTTTTGGGTATGGCATTCTGCATCTTCCTTTTCACAATACCCCACAGATTTTCTATGGGGCTAAGGTCAGGGGAGTTGGCGGGCCAATTTAGAACAGAAATACCATGGTCCGTAAACCAGGTACGGGTAGATTTTGCGCTGTGTGCAGGCGCCAAGTCCTGTTGGAACTTGGCGTGTGTGTGTATATATATATATATATATATATATATATATACACACACACACACACACACACACACACACACATATATATATATATATATATATATATATATATATATATATATATAGCTAGAATTCACTGAAAGTCAAGTATTTATCATACCTGCCAACTACTCCGGTTTTCCCGTAATTAGTACGGTTTTCATCAACCTATTCCGGGTTACGGTTGCAGTGATAAAAAATACGGTTTTTCATTAATTTAAATTTTTTTTTTTTTTTTTTAAGTTTTATTCACGAAATCGCGTAACAATGACAATCGACACTGCTTCCCGTAACTTCCTATCGAGCCATTCCGAATGCCATGCGCGAGGCTATTTATAGCACCGCTGCCAAGCAGTTGCCATTGTTTCCAAACGAGCGAACGATCACGGAATCAGCCGGAGAAAAATCGCACACGAGTCTTAAACCGAAAAGAAAACTGCAGTCATTCCGTGAAGAATATTCAAAAGCCTTTCCGGGAATAATTATCCGTTCCAAAAAGGGTGACAACTACGCGAATTGCACCTCAGAATCAGAATCAGAATCAGCTTTATTGTCATTACGCAAGGTAACGAGATTGAGGCCATTCCATACAGTGCGATGTGTGCAGGCTAGAAAAACAATGTGCAAATATATAAAAATATAAAAAATGTAGAAGTGCAATGAATATGGTGTGAAATGAATATATACATGAAAAAACAAAACAAAAACAGGGTGGTTGGTGGAATGGGTTATTGCACCGAAGAGAAGGCAGTTATGAGGGACAATGGGGCAGTCCGTTCAGGATGGTTATGGCCCTGGGGAAGAAGCTGTTCTTTAGCCTGTTTGTTTTGGTTTTAATGCACCTGTAGTGCTTCCCAGAGGGCAGCAGGTGGAACAGGTCAGAGCCAGGGTGGGTGCTGTCCTTGATGATGGCACTGGCTCTGTTGAGGCAGCGGGAGGTGTAGATGTCCGTCAGAGAGGGGAGAGGGCGGCCGATGATCTTCTGAGCCGTCTTGACCACTCTTTGCAGCCTCTCCCTGTCTGCTGCAGTGCAGCTGCCGTACCATACCGTAATACAGTAGGTCAGCAGGCTCTCGATGGACGAGCGGTAGAAGGTCAGCAGCAGGTCAGGCTTCAGGTTGTACTTCCCGAGGACTCTAAGGATGTGTAGCCGCTGCTGAGCCTTCTTGATGATTGATGTGGTGTTGACTGTCCAGGAGAAGTCATTAGAGATGTGGACTCCAAGGTACCTGAAGGTGTGGACCCTCTCTACACAAGCTCGCCGTTGTGCAGACAAGATTTTTCGATCGGACACGGAGGAATTAGCGATGTAAAAGACCACGTTGGGACAAAAGAACACAAGTCTAATGCCGTTGCTAGCGATACAAGTGGAAAACTTTCAACGTTTTTTCGGATTTTAGCCCCAAAAAGGTAATGACACCAATGTTATCTATTGGAATTGTTTAGTACTGTTATACTGTTAAAAGTGTTTATACTATTTATGCTTTCAAGTCCAAGTTGAAGAAATCTTGTTAAATGTTGACAGCTTAACTACCAAAATACAGAAGTATGTCCTTAATATTTTTGCAGTGCTATTTCTGTTGAAAAGTTCAAATGATTACATTAGAGATGTGATGTGCCACTTTTCAAGTGTCTGATGGCTTCAATTAATTTTCATTCATTTTTGAATTCTTTTGAAAGGCTTACAAAAAAACTACATTTGAATTGTAATTCCATGCTATTGACAGGACTATTAATTTTAATGAAGTTAGCTTACCATGTTTACAGTATGATAATTGTGATAGAAATGTGAATTTTAGGCACAGAATATTTTTGACAATTGAACAAGGCAGTAGATTATACAAGCTTGGACAGAAAGTTAATAATGACACCAATTTTTTTTTTAATGGAATTGTTTAGTACTGTTTTACCATTTGTTTACTGTAAAAAGTGTTTATACTTTCAATGAACAAATTGAAGTCTTGTGAAAGGTTGACAGGATAACTGTTATGGTAGGACTAAAGGGGAGGTGACGGCTCAGACACCAGGTGGCAGTATATACAATTATTTATTATATATATAGTATATATATATATATATAATAACAAAACAATACTAATATAAACTAAACTAATGAAATGGAGTGTGTGACAAAACCCTAGAGTGAGTGGTGTTAGACTATGTGTGTAGTTAGCTGTTGTGTATTACCATTCTGTTGGATGAGGGAGCAGACAAGTCCAAAGAGGGCAAGGCAAAAGGGGTCCAAGAGGCAGGCAGATGATCCGGGGCGAGAGTGAGGCGTCAGAATCCAGGGGCGAGCGAGAGGTCGAGAAACGAAGGAGGTAGTCAAGAGTCCAGAGGGAGATCCAGGGAAAAGTGAAACGCACAGCTCACTTTCCAGGCGACGGAGGGTACTGCGGGGACACGGGAGAACAAACAAGGATGTCAGACACGAGGGAAAACACGCAGAGAGAGAGATCATAAGCCTTACGGTACACCATGAGAAAACTAAGTTCCCGCGCCGATCCTTGGGTCCACTGGTCCTTTATTGAGCCTGCCCTCATCAGACCCAGGAGTGTAGATTGCCGGTGAGTGAATGCAGCTGGTGGCTGCTGCAGGGCGGGGACGCGCGCGGCGCGTCCCTGGATGTGCGCACCCGTGGGCGTGTCCCGAGGTGCGCACAGACGGATGAGCGGCGTTGGCAGGAGCCTGAGCCGTAACAATAACTGGCATTAACTGTCAAAATAATTTCAAACTATTGAAGTTAGCTTACAGAATAAACATGTCAATCAACCCATATGATTTTTGCTGTAATATTTTTGTTTTGAAAAGTCACTGTGACTGATAGAAAAGTGATGGTTTTAGCAACATTTTAACCTGTCTGAATGCTAATAATCATTTTGCGTCGGGGCCCACCAGGACTTTGTCCTGGACCTACCGGGGCCTGCGACCCCTGGACCCTGGCTACTAGGTTTTTCTGATTTCAAAAGTTGGCAGGTATGTAGTAGCTATGTTTCATTGGACTGTCCCTGTCAAATAAATCCATTTTACAGGAGTGGCTTCAATCAGACGAAATGTTTATTTCCTCTCTGTAGGACACGGCGGAACATGCTGGAGGCTTTTGGTTTCTTCTCCTGTGACAACAAAAGGTTCTTGTTTGGAGACGGGAGTTTAGTCGCTCAGCTTTGGCTGGCGAGCTCAGCGCAGATTTTTATCGAATGTTTGCTCAACAATTGCTGATTTGATTTGGTAAAGCTTCTAAAAAGTACAACTATGGATTAGGAATGGATTATAGATTATGGCTGTCGACAGAATGCAGGGTCGCAGCAAAACTGATTCCGCGGGATCATGGAAACACCTGACTGTGTTTGCTTGTACGCCACAACATGCTGCCTTATTTCTTCTACCCACATGCGGGCTTGTGCCTGTTGGGTCATATTTATGGGTTCTTTCCAAGGAGTTGTGGTGTAAATGCCCCACTTATTCAGGGGGGGGGGTGACGGCACACCAAGTGGGCACGGCCTAAACGGAATCAAAACCGAAAGTAGATGTACGTAATGACTTGGGTTGTCCCTACACTCTTAGAAATAAGGGTTCCAAAAGGGTTCTTCTACAAGGGCTGAGGTTCTAACTGGAACCATTTGCTTCTGAAAAACCCTTTCCCGAAGAAAGGGTTTTTTAGTGGAACTCCCTGCGTGGGTTCTAGATGAAACCCTTGAAATACGAAAGGGTTCTTAGTGGAATTCCCTGTGTGGGTTCTAGATGAAACCCTTGAAATACGAAAGGGTTCTTAGTGGAACTCCCTGTGTGGGTTCTTTGTAGAACCTCTCATGGGGGGTTCTGGGTGGAACCTGTCGGAGGCATATATTTACATATATCCGAATTTAAGTTGTACTTCTTTCATTTATTAGTCATATTTGAAAACAGCTCGTCTTTTCCATTTCTTCTCTTGATGCTCTGTCAGCAAGCATACTATGTGTGATAACCTTGAGTTCTTTGGAATGTATTATGGCTAGGGAGACGTTGTGCTTTTGTTATGGCTAGTGAGGGGGAAGGAGAGAGAGGGTGATGGGATCGGGAAGACAGACCATTTTGGGGGTGCGCGATAGAAGGTTCTAGGGTTAGACTGGTCTCAATCATATTTATATGTTGTCAAAGCTTTGAGAATATATACAACAAATACCTATTCTGTCTCTGGTGGTTTTTTTCAACTCAGCTTTAAGTGTCGGAAAGAACTTGGGAGCGAATTGAGACTTGAATTCCCTGGGAGGAAAAACTGGTCCAAAACGCAACAAACCTTACACACACAGTTCTAGGTATAACCCTTCATGTTGGGTTCTAGGTAGAACCCTCCAAAAGGGTTCCAGGTGGAACCTTTATAAAAAGGTTCTACCCGGAGCCAAAAAGGGTTCTCCTATGAGGACGAGCCGAAGAACCTTATATGGTTCTACTTAGCACTTTTCTTTCTAAGAGTGTAGAGATGTCCGATAATGACTTTTTTGCCGATATTCCGATATTGTCCAACTCTTAATTGCCGATTCCGATATCAAGCGATACCGATATATACAGTGGTGGAATGAACACATTATTATGCCTAATTTTGTTGTGATGCCCCGCCGGATGCATTAAACAATGTAACAAGGTTTTCCAAAAGCTTGGAATTTGGGACATGCTCTCCCTGAGAGAGCATGAGGAGGTTGAGGTGGGGTGTATATTGTAGCGTCCCGGAAGAGTTGGTGCTGCAAGGGCTTCTGGGTATTTGTTCTGTTGTGTTTATGTTGTGTTACGGTGCGGATGTTCTCCCGGAATGTGTTTGTCATTGTTGTTTGGTGTGGGTTCACAGTGTGGTGCATATTTGTAACAGTGTTATAAAGTTGTTTATACGGCCACCCTCAGGGTGACCTGTATGGCTGTTGACCAAGTTTGCCTTGCATTCACTTGTGTGTGTGTGTGTGAAAAGCCGTAGATATTATGTGACTGGGTCGGCACGCCAAGGCAGTGCCTTTAAGGTTTATTGTACTTCTCCATACGTCTGTGTACACAGCGGCATTTTAAAAAGTCATACATTTTACTTTTTGAAACCGCTAATTTTGAAACCGATACCGATAATTTCCGATATTACATTTTATTTTATTTTATTTATTTATTTATTATTATTATTTTTTTAATTGTATTATTTTTTTTTTTTTTACGATATTACATTTTAAAGCATTTATCGACCGATAATACAGCGGCGTTTTAAAAAGTCATACATTTTACTTTTTGAAACCGATACCGATAATTTTGAAACTGATACCGATAATTTCTGATATTACATTTTAAAGCATTTATCGACCGATAACACAGCGGCGTTTTAAAAAGTCATACATTTTACTTTTTGAAACCGATACCGATAATTTTGAAACCGATACCGATAATTTCCGATATTACATTTTAAAGCATTTATTGACCGATAATACAGCGGCGTTTTAAAAAGTCATACATTTTACTTTTTGAAACCGATAATTTTGAAACCGATACCGATCATTTCCGATATTACATTTTAAAGCATTTATCGACCGATAATACAGCGGCGTTTTAAAAAGTCATGCATTTTACTTTTTGAAACCGATAATGATAATTTTGAAACCGATACCGATCATTTCCGATATTACATTTTAAAGCATTTATGGACCGATGATACAGCGGCATTTTAAAAAGTCATACATTTTACTTTTTTGAAACTGATACCGATAATTTTGAAACCGATACCGATAATTTCCGATATTACATTTTAAAGCATTTATCGACCGATAATACAGCGGCGTTTTAAAAAGTCATACATTTTACTTTTTGAAACCGATACCGATAATTTCCGATATTACATTTTAAAGCATTTATCGACCGATAACACAGCGGCGTTTTAAAAAGTCATACATTTTACTTTTTGAAACCGATACCGCTAATTTTGAAACCGATACCGATAATTTCCGATATTACATTTTAAAGCATTTATTGACCGATAACACAGCGGCGTTTTAAAAAGTCATACATTTTACTTTTTGAAACTGATACCGATAATTTTGTAACCGATAATTTCCGATATTACATTTTAAAGCATTAATCGGCCGATAATATCGGCAGTCCTATATTATCGGACATCTCTAGTTGTCCCGATACCAATATTTTGGTACGGGTACCAAAAATGTATTTCGATACACTTCTGTTAAAATGTAATAATCACTTATTCTTCTCTTCTTTGATACTTTACATTAGTTTTGGACGATACCACACATTTAGGTATCGATTTTGATTGATTGATTGATTGATTGAAACTTTTATTAGTAGATTGCACAGTTCAGTACATATTCCGTACAATTGACCACTAAATGGTAACACCTGAATACGTTTTTCAACTTGGGGTCCACGTAAATCAATTCATGGTACAAATATCCGATACCAAGTAGTTACAGGATCATACATTGGTCATATTCAAAGTCCTCATGTGTCCAGGGACGTATTTACTGACTTTATAAACATAATATGAATTTGAAAAAAGGACTAAAAAATATAGATTTAATCATTGTAGTATCGAGAAGATACGCTCTTGTACTTGATATCATTACAGTGGATGTCAGGTGTAGATCCACCCATGGCATTTGTTTACATTGTGACGCCTGTGAGCTATTGTATCCTCCTACGGTGTGTAGTGAAGCATGTTTAGCTATTCCTCGTCCTCCAGTGATAATGATACTTGTAAGAAACTTACTTTATTTGTCGCCATGGAGGCGAGGATTAGTGATTTAGAAGTAGCTAAAACACTGCGGATGGATGTTAGCCGCGAGCTAGCCATGTCTTAAAGCACCTCTACCTTTATCTTTACTTTTTACGCCAAAATGTGTCCATTCTCCCTTTTCTGTCTACACACTGTGTCTGCTTGTAAGTACTCTGTGTGTGTGCGCTGCCCAACATGCTCCTCTGCACCGTCATGCCCGTTAAAAAAAATAAAAAATAAATCCTTGGGAACCCATCCATCCATCCATCCAGAAGCGGTATTTTTCAAACAGAGTATAGTACCGTTTTTGATTCGTTAGTACCGCAATACTATACTAGTACCGGTATAGTCATGACATACGTCATTCTGTTTTGTAGTTCTCTCAAGACAACCGCCATTTTAGTTGTAGTCCACAGGTCATAGGGACTTATGGCTCCTACAGGCAAAGGTCGGTATTGCAACTTGTAGTTTGCAAGCCTGCAGAGGTGGCAAAATCCTCACATTTGGACTACAAAAATAACCAATTCATGCGGTAGAATTAACCCAGGGTTAGGGTTGAAACGACCCAGCGTTTGGGTTGAAAGCACAAGCCATCTTTCTGGGTTGAGTTGACCCCAAGAATTGGTTGGCTCCAATAGTTACCCAGCGTTGTTGAGAGTGTGGACGGCGTTTAGAAGGCCAGGATGTTGTTTTTATTAGCAGTAATTGCAGCACAATTGTGTGGCGTCGGCATTAAATGTTGCACCACATTCATTTCTTTGTTGCACCACATTCATTTCTTTGTTCCACCACATTCATTTCTTTGTTCCACCACATTCATTTCTTTGTTGCACCACATGCATTTGCCTGAAATCTGTTCCGCCATCTATATATATACTCTATATACTCTATGTAATACAAGTATATACTCTATGTAATGCAAGTATATAGTCTATGTAATGCAAGTATATAGTCTATGTAATGCAAGTATATAGTCTATGTAATGCAAGTATATACTCTATGTAATGCAAGTATATACTCTATGTAATGCAAGTATATACTCTATGTAATGCAAGTATATACTCTATGTAATGCAAGTATATACTCTATGTAATGCACGTATATACTCTATGTAATGCAAGTATATACTCTATGTAATGCAAGTATATACTCTATGTAATGCAAGTATATACTCTATGTAATGCTAGTATATACTCTATGTAATGCAAGTATATACTCTATGTAATGCAAGTATATAGTCTATGTAATGTAGGCACTTGTTAATGTGACCACTACTAACCACAAGGGACTTCTTGAGAGACAACAAAGATAACTTTGGGACAAAGGATGATCCAGAAGCTTATATTTTTGAGCCTGAATATAAGGAGGATGATCTACAGAGTTTTAGAAGCTGCCGTAGTTAGCTTTTAAAACAGATGTGTTCCTCAGTGTTTGCTCTTACAATAACAATTTCTTACCTTCATTTCTTCCTTCCTGGGCCCCTCCTTCCTTCCTTCCTTTCTTCTTGGGCTGTTCCTTCCTTCCTTCCTTCCTGGGGTGTTCCTTCCGTCCTTCCTTCCTTCCTTCCTTCCTGGGCTGATCCTTCCTTCCTTTCTTTTCCCTTCCTTCCTTTTCCCTTCCTTCCTTCCTGTGCTGCTCCTTCCTTCCTGGGCTGCTCCTTCCTAACTTCCTTCCTTCCTTCCTTCCTTTTCCCTTCCCTCCTTCCTGGGCTGCCCCTTCCTTCCTTCCTTCCTGGGTTGCTCCATCCTAACTTTATTTCTGGACTGCTCCTTCCTAACTTTCTTCCTTCCTTCCTTCCTGGGCTGCTCCTTCCTTCCTTTTCCCTTCCCTCCTTCCTGGGCTGCTCCTTCCAAACTTCCTTCCTTCCTTTTCCCTTCCCTCCTTCCTGGGCTGCCCCTTCCTTCCTTCCTTCCTGGGTTGCTCCATCCTAACTTTATTTCTGGACTGCTCCTTCCTAACTTTCTTCCTTCCTTCCTTCCTGGGCTGCTCCTTCCTTCCTTTTCCCTTCCTTCCTTTTCCCTTCCCTCCTTCCTGGGCTGCTCCTTCCTAACTTTATTTCTGGACTGCTCCTTCCTAACTTTCTTCCTTCCTTCCTTCCTGGGCTGCTCCTTCCTTCCTTTCTTTCTGGGCTGCTCCTTCCTTCCTTCCTTCCTTTCTGGGTTGCTCCTTCCTTCCTTCCTTCCTTCCTTCCTTCCTTCCTTCCTTCCTTTCTGTGCTGCTCCTTCCTTCCTTCCTGGGCTGCTCCTTTCTTCCTTCCTTCCTTCCTTTCTGGGCTGCTCCTTCCTTCCTTCCTTCCTTTCTGGGCTGCTCCTTCCTTCCTTCCTTCCTTCCTTCCTTATTTCCTGGGCTGCTCCTTCCTTTCTTCCTTCCTTCCTTCCTTCCTTATTTCCTGGGCTGCTCTTTCCTTCCTTCCTTCCTTCCTTTATGGGCTGCTCCTTCCTTCCTTCCTTCCTTTCTGTGCTGCTCCTTCCTTCCTCCTTCCTTCCTTTCTTGGCTGCTCATTCCTTCCTTCCTGGGCTGCTCCTTTCTTCCTTCCTTCCTTCCTGGGCTGTTTCTTCCTTCCTGGGTTGTTCCTTCCTTCCTTCCTTCCCGGGCTGCTCCTTCCTTCCTTTCTGGGGTGCTCCTTCCTTCCTGGGGTGCTCCTTCCTTCCTTCCTTCCTTCCTTGGGTGCTCCTTCCATCCTTCCCGGGCTGCGCCTTTCTTCCTTCCTTCCTTCCTAGGCTGCTCCTTCCTTCCTTCCTGGGCTGCGCCTTCCTTCCTTCCTTCCTTCCTTCCTTCCTTCCTTCCTTCCTTCCTTCCTTCCTTCCTTCCTGGGGTGGTCCTTCCTTCCTTTCCGGGCTGCTCCTTCCTTCCTTCCTTCTTTCCTTGGGTGCTCCTTCCATCCTTCCTGGGCTGCTCCTTCCTTCCTTCCTTCCTTCCTTCCTGGGCTGTGCCTTTCTTCCTTCCTTCCTTCCTGGGCTGCTCCTTCCTTCCTTCCTTCCTTCCTGGGCTGTGCCTTTCTTCCTTCCTTTCTTCTTGGGCTGTTCCTTCCATCTTTCCTGGGCTGTTCCTTCTTTCCTTCCTTCCTTCCTTTCTTCCTTCCTGGGCTGCTCCTTCCTTACTTCCTGGGCTGCGCCTTTCTTCCTTCCTTCCTTCCTTCCTGGGCTGTTCCTTCCATCTTTCCTGGGCTGTTCCTTCTTTCCTTCCTTCCTTCCTTCCTTTCTTCCTTCCTGGGCTGCTCCTTCCTTCCTACCTTCCTTGGGTGCTCCTTCCATCCTTCCTGGGCTGCTCCTTCCTTCCTTCCTTCCCTGCATCACAGACATGTATGTGGTTGAGGTCACACATGCTCAGTAGAAGAAAACTTGGGATGCGATGGTTTCTCCCACAAAAGATCTCCTGAAGTGACATCCTGGGGGAGAGCGACACTAAATGTGCATTGTATTCACTTTCAGTGGGCGGAATGGCGCTCTTTGTTTTGAGGCCGCGTCCAAATTCTAGTGCTGATTTTGTTGTTGTGAGGAAAGCAGAGGAGCAAGAAGTGAAATGCTTCATTAACGTGAACACTCACACTGGGAGTGCTCTGCAGGCTGCAGCACAGATGGCATTTAGCTCAGATGTGAGTTAGCACAGATGTGAGTTAGCACAGATGAGAGTTAGCACCGATGAGAGTTAGCACAAATGTGAGTTAGCACCGATGGGAGTTAGCACCGATGGGAGTTAGCACCGATGAGAGTTAGCACCGATGAGAGTTAGCACAGATGTGAGTTAGCACAGATGTGAGTTAGCACCGATGTGAGTTAGCACCGATGAGAGTTAGCACCGATGTGAGTTAGCACCGATGTGAATTAGCACCGATGTGAGTTAGCACAGATGTGATTTAGCAGGAAGTGTGAGATGGGCGTCACACTTGAAAATTTAAGATGGACGGCTGGAGGAAATTGCTTGTAGTGTGAGTCCGGGTCGTTCTCCAAATGGCATTTGTCGTAAAAATGACATGCTCCATCTTTTTTTATTTTCATACATTTTTGAAAAAGCTCCAGGGAGCCACTAGGGCGGCGCTAAAGAGCCGCAGGTTGCAGACCCCTGGTATAGACGGTATTGTATATTAAAACGGACCCTCCGGAGTCCCTCTCACCTTCACTTCCTCCTCGCTGGCTCGACATCGCCCCCCTCAGGAGGAAGCCGAAAGCTAATTATCGTGGGCCCTTCACAATAAAAGGCCCGTCTTCCCATTGTGTCACAATGAGTGGCGTTGCTCTATTAAAAAAAAATGAAATGAAAACACACTTTGCGAGCGCAGAATCCGGAGCGCCAGTTCTGATTTCCCCGCGGGCTATTTAGCCGCTCGGTACAGGCGCCGGCACAATTAAATAAAGAAGCGTAATGAAGTAAATCTCATTTGGCCGGGAGAGCGGGCCGAGGCCATCAGCAGTTGTCGCCGCTCGGCGCTACAAATATTGATTGTGTGTCCTGGACTGTTGCAATAACAGATGGCGAAGACCAGGCTTTCCTTAAACCACCTCAGTGTGTGTGCCATGCACTCCTTTAGCGTGTGTTTGTGTGCCGGATCAGATTGATATCACACTCATAAAGTCAATTAATATCTCTCCTTTTGTCAATTTGCCGCCATGCACCGCGGCGTGACGCAGTACGATCAAATAGCCTCCTAATGAAACATCCCCGTTGATGCGATATGACGCAGTGCAACGGTTGCTAGGCAGCCGGCCGCCGAAGGGGAGCGTGTGTGTGTGCGTGTGTGTGTGTGTGTGTGTGTGTGTGGCGAGGCGTAATCAATGCAAGTGCTAATATCCCTGATAAAGTCGATGGCTGACTTCCAGGTTCGCCGCGCCAAGAATGACATTCACCCGCACCCAAACACGCCGATTCAAGACCAAAGTAGTCCTGATCTACATGCATCCAACACACTGCGCCTCCCACACACTAGGGGGCGATGTTGGTCATTTCAGCACCTTTTGTTCTGTTTCTGGCTACTCTACCCACCTCTGCTAATAATGTTGTTGTATGCACAACGGCTATAAACGAACATTTGAAAAGAAAACACCCGACAGCGTTCTTGCCATCACCATCAACTAGTCAATCGTCCGCGTGAGTATACGTTGTCATCATTACACAAAAATTATGAATGTGTCATTTGTATCTGCGTTGTAAATTCATAAACTAAAACACTGTTTCGCTCTGAGAGGCGCGTTTGGCGTGCCTGTTCAGTGTTTACAAAGACGCGCTCCTCTTTAACGCTAACGTTAATTAGTTGTGCAAATACCTTTTACAACATTAACAGTTACATATACTATGTACAAACCAACAATTAACTTTCACTTTAATCATACTATCATTGTTGTGTTATTAAGCAAAATAAGCAATACTTTTACTTTTGTTGAAATGTTTACACTGTTACAGAATATTTCGTTTTGCACTTTTTTGTATTGGATGTTTATCTTTATTTTTGCACATTTTAGCAAATAAGCAATACTTTTACTTTTGAAATGCTTATACTATTGCAGAATATTAAGATTTGCACTGGATGTTTACTTTTATATTTGCACATTAAAAAGCAAATAAGCTACTTTTAATTGTGTTAAATGTTAAAAGTTTTAAATGTTTACATTGTTACAGAATATTTTGTCATGTTGTCAATGTTGACTGAGTGGCCATACTTTTTTTTTTGTAAATAAAAGCCATGCCTTTTGAAAAAACTGGCCTACATTTATTTTTTCATCTTCATTTTAAATAAAAAAATAATCGGTAAAAGGAAAAATAATCTATAGATTAATCAAAAAAATTATCTATAGATTAACCGATTAATCGAAAAAAAATAATCTATAGATTAATCGATAGAAAAATAATCGTTAGCTGCAGCCTTAATTGCGGTACTAATGAATAAAAAAAACAGTACTATACTTCGAAAAGTACCGGTTCCCGGGCGTGACATTGCTGGTTTTGCGAAGCAGAGGAGCATGTTCGGCAGCGCACACACACAGAGTACTTACAAGCAGACACAGTGTGTGGACAGAAAAGGGAGAACGGACGCATTTTGGTGTAAAAAGTAAAGATAAAGGTGAAGTTATAACACTGAAACACCCTCAGGGAGAGCTGCTAGCCATGTCGCCTCCATGGAAACAAAGTAAGTTTCTTTCAAGTAGCATTATCACTGGAGGACGAGGAATAGCTAAACATGCTTCACTACACACCGTAGGAGGATACAATAGCTCACCGGCGTCACAATGTAAACAAACGCCATGGGTGGATCTACACCTGGCATCCACTGTAATGATACCAAGTACAGGAGCGTATCTAGTCGATGCTGCTATGATTACATCGATATTTTTTATTGTCACAAAATCTTTTCTCCGTTTTTTTAAAATTCAAATTATGTTTATAAAGTCAGTAAATACGTCCCTGGACACATGAGGACTTTGAATATGACCGATGTATGATCCTGTAACTACTTTTTGAAACCGATACCGATAATTTCCGATATTACATTTTAAAGCATTTATCGACCGATAATACAGCGGCGTTTTAAAAAGTCATGCATTTTACTTTTTGAAACCGATACCGATAATTTTGAAACCGATACCGATCATTTCCGATATTACATTTTAAAGCATTTATCGGCCGATAATACAGCGGCGTTTTAAAAAGTCATACATTTTACTTTTTGAAACCGATAATGATAATTTTGAAACCGATACCGATAATTTCCGAAATTACATTTTAAAGCATTTATCGGCCGATAATACAGCGGCGTTTTAAAAAGTCATACATTTTACTTTTTGAAACCGATAATGATAATTTTGAAACCGATTCCGATAATTTCCGATATTACATTTTAAAGCATTTATCGGCCGATAATACAGCGGCGTTTTAAAAAGTCATGCATTTTACTTTTTGAAACCGATACCGATAATTTTGAAACCGATAATTTCCGATATTACATTTTAAAGCATTTATCGACCGATAATACAGCGGCGTTTTAAAAAGTCATGCATTTTACTTTTTGAAACCGATAATGATAATTTTGAAACCGATACCGATAATTTCCGATATTACATTTTAAAGCATTTATCGGCCGACAATACAGCGGCGTTTTAAAAAGTCATACATTTTACTTTTTGAAACCGATAATGATAATTTTGAAACCGATACCGATCATTTCCGATATTACATTTTAAAGCATTTATCGACCGATAATACAGCGGCGTTTTAAAAAGTCATACATTTTACTTTTTGAAACCGATAATGATAATTTTGAAACCGATACCGATAATTTCCGAAATTACATTTTAAAGCATTTATCGACCGATAATACAGCGGCGTTTTAAAAAGTCATACATTTTACTTTTTGAAACCGATAATGATAATTTTGAAACCGATACCGATAATTTCCGATATTACATTTTAAAGCATTTATCGGCCGATAATACAGCGGCGTTTTAAAAAGTCATGCATTTTACTTTTTGAAACCGATACCGATAATTTTGAAACCGATAATTTCCGATATTACATTTTAAAGCATTTATCGGCCGATAATACAGCGGCGTTTTAAAAAGTCATGCATTTTACTTTTTGAAACCGATACCGATAATTTTGAAACCGATACCGATAATTTCCGATATTACATTTTAAAGCATTTATCGACCGACAATACAGCGGCGTTTTAAAAAGTCATGCATTTTACTTTTTGAAACCGATAATGATAATTTTGAAACCGATACCGATAATTTCCGATATTACATTTTAAAGCATTTATCGGCCGATAATACAGCGGCGTTTTAAAAAGTCATGCATTTTACTTTTTGAAACCGATACCGATAATTTTGAAACCGATAATTTCCGATATTACATTTTAAAGCATTTATCGACCGATAATACAGCGGCGTTTTAAAAAGTCATACATTTTACTTTTTGAAACCGATACCGATAATTTCCGATATTACATTTTAAAGCATTTATCAGCCGATAATATCGGCAGTCCGATATTATCGGACATCTCTAGCTATCTACCAATATTTTGGTACGGGTACCAAAAATGTATTTCGATACTTTTCGGTACTATTTGATACTTTTTCTAAATAAAGGGGACCACATAAAATTGCAATATGGTCTTTAACTACTTGGTATCAGAGCGATACCTAAATGTGTGGTATCATCCAAAACTAATGTAAAGTATCAAAGAAGAGAAGAATAAGTGATTATTACATTTTAACAGAAGTGTAGATAGAACATGTTAAAACAGAAAATAAGCAGATATTAACAGTAAATGAACAAGTAGATTAATAATCAATATAATAATCAAAACGTCAAGTTATTGAGTCTGATTGGAGAGCTAGCTTCTGCAGCTAGTGGGTCCATGACCATGACTTCTGTTTTGTCAGATCCGCCGTTTTACTGCCAGTTACAGACACCGTTTGGAAACAATTAAAGTATGTAAATGAACATTTAAATAATATTTCTGTGTAAATAACTCATTTCACAATGTATATATCTGTGGCTTATATATAGAAAAATAGTTTTTTCCACCTAAAATTTTGTGGGTGTGGCTTATATACCGGTGTGCCCTATAGTCCGGAAAATACGGTATATATACATACAATAGCTCACCGCTAACAAAAGCTAGCGCTCCTGAGTGTAAACAAACGCCATGGGTGGATCTACACCTGACATCCACTGTAATGATACCAAGTACAATAGCGTATCTAGTCGATACTACTATGATTGCATCCATATTTTTTAGCATCACAAAATCTATTTCTATATTTTTTTTAATTCATATTATATTTATAAAGTCTGTAAATACGTCCCTGGACACATGAGGACTTTGAATATGACCAATGTATGATCCTGTAACTACTTGGTATCGGACCGATACCTAAATGTGTGGTATCATCCAAAACTAATGTAAAGTATCAAAGAAGAGAAGAATAAGTGATTATTACATTTTAACAGAAGTGTAGACAGAAAATAAGCAGATATTAACAGTAAATGAACAAGTAGATTAATAATCAATTTTTACAGTTTGTCCCTCATAATGTGTACAAAATAATAGGTGTATAAATGACACAATATGTTACTGCATAGACTAATTAGGAGTCTTTGTTTGTTTACTTACTACTAAAAGACAAGTTGTCTAGTATGTTCACTATTTTATTTAAGGACTAAATGACAATAATAAACATATGTTTCATCACTTCTGTTCAAATGTAATAGTCACTTATTCTTCTCTTCTTTGATACTTGACATTAGTTTTGGATGATACCACACATTTAGGTATGGATCCGATACCAAGTAGTTACAGGATCATACATTGGTCATATTTAAAGTCCTCATGTGTCCAGGGACGTATTTACTGACTTTATAAACATAATATACATTTTTTTTAAACTAAAGATTTTGTGATGTTAAAAAATATGGATGTAATCATAGTAGTATCGACTAGATACGCTATTGTACGTGGTATCATTACAGTGGATGTCAGGTGTAGATCCACCCATGGCGTCCCGGAAGAGTTGGTGCTGCAGGGACTTCTGGGTATTTGTTCTGTAGTGTTTATGTTGCGTTGCGGTGCAAATATTCTCCCAAAATGTTGGTTAGTGTGGTTTCACTATATGGCACATGTTTATGACAGTGTTGGCATTGTTCATACTGCCACCCTCAGTGTGACATGTATGGCTGTTGAGTAAGTATGCCATACTTGCCAACCTTGAGACCTCCGATTTCGGGAGGTGGGGGGCGTGGTCGGGGGTGGGGCGGGGCGTGGTTGGGGGCGTGGTTAAGAGGGGAGGAGTATATTGACAGCTAGAATTCACCAAGTCAAGTATTTAATACACACATATATATATATATATATATATATTAGAGATGCGCGGTTTGCGGACACAACCGCGGAGTCCGCGGATTATCCGCGGATCGGGCGGATGAAATAAAAAAAAAAAAAAAAAGATTTTATCCGCGCGCGGGTCGGGTCGGGCGGATTAATTAGATTTTTTTTTTTTTTTTTTTTTTTTTTGCGGGTGGCAGTTAAACCAATTGGTAAATATATATACATAGTTAAATGTTGTTACCCACATACGAAAAACGAGCAGGCACCTGCAGCATATGCCACAACAGAAGAAAAAAAAAGAAAAGAGATGGACACTTTTACGGAGCGGAGAAGGGACGCCTCGCCGGGGTCCGGGACCGAGGCCCCTTCCCCCGAGAGGGCCCCACCGGGAGCCGTAGCTGAGGCGATCCGCAAGAAGGGCCCGACGCACGTCCAGGGTCACCACCGCGCCCACCGCACCGACACCCCGCCTCGTCCGCCTTCACCGCGGCCGGCGTCACGCGCAGCAGGTAAGCAGCTTACCTGCCCGCCAGCCCCGTGGCCGGGGGCTCGTAACAGGGGTCACTCCGCGCGCTCCGCCCGCGCAGCTTACCTGCCCGCCACCCCTGTTGCCGGGTGCGCGTAACAGGGGTCACTCCGCGCGCAGTGCGCTCACGAAAGGGGTGGGGCTCACCCTGGTTGATATAGACAGCAGCTAGGACGGTGGCCATGGAAGTCGGAACCCGCTAAGGAGTGTGTAACAACCCACCTGCCGAATCAACTAGCCCTGAAAATGGATGGCGCTGGAGCGTCGGGCCCATACCCGGCCGTCGCCGGCAGCGAGACGCGCTTGGAGGTGCGCTCAGCGCGGCTCCCATATGATTGCGCACTGGTGTGCGTCTGGGTCGTGACAGCGTGGCACGCGAAAGTCTGTGCTGCATTGGATCAGTCTCCTTTCTTTAACAGGCAAAAGCTTTATAACCTCAGTGAGGTTATAAAGCTTGCGCACCAAACACGAAGCAAGGCCATGGTGCAGGAGAACAAAGGACTTCTTTCATTTAAGGTTTGTGATAAACCATCAAACTCATTCGTTAAAAGGACTCTATAGTAATATAAAGCGAATTTTTCTGGACATTATCATGCAAGAAAAGTTTATTTTTGGGATCGTGATCACCGCGTAATGATTTTTAAAGGTTGCATTACATTATTAACTGTCCCATGTGATCAGCCAGTGCGATTGGAAGTCCATGCTCAATTATTGCCTCCGTAAATAAAACTTCGGCATTTATCACATCCAAAGAATCTGTTTGGGCGACGAAAAACGTTGAAAGTTTTCCACTTGTATCGCTAGCAACGGCATTAGACTTGTGTTTTTTTGTCCCAACGTGGTCTTTTACATCGCTAATTCCTCCGTGTCCGATCGAAAAATCTTGTCTGCACAAGGTGCAATTCGCGTAGTTTTCACCCTTTTTTTTTTTTTAATTAATGAAAAACCGTATTTTTTATCACTGCAACCGTAAACCTGAATAGGTTGATGAAAACTGTACGAATTACGGGAAAACCGGAGTAGTTGGCAGGCTCACTAATGCCTTGCATCATCTATATTAGATCGGGCGGGTGCGGGCGGATGGCGGGCGGGTGCAGTTCTGATCAAACGTTACATCGGGTGGATGGCGGATGGTTGACGACTTTCTGACGCGGTTGCGGATGAAATAAATTGCCTATCCGCGCATCTCTAATATATATATATATATATATATATATATATATATATATATATATATATATATATATATATATATATCCTGAAAATATGCAAACAAAGCTGTGTTTAGATAATTGATACTTCAAACTTGCATAAATAAATATTAAGGAATATAACATAACTTGGCTTCTGAGAGCTTCAAAATGTAATGAATAAAATGCTAAAGTTGTTGATAAACAAGCAATTATTTTAATAATTAAATATGGTCATTTTAAATGAATTATTATGATAATTTAAAATTAATTATTTCAAATACGTTTATTTCAATGTATAATTCTATGGCTGGATGTAATAAGGAGTCAGAAAAAAAATACAAATAAAAATACAATTAATTTTGATGTTTGTAGCAAAATATAGTAAAAATGTATTTAGTTATTTAAAAAAAAAAAGAATAAATATATTTATTTTTAGGTAAGATAAACATAATTTGTCTCTAGTCTGGATGATTTAGTTCTTGTCACCCTGTCGTCATGAAAAAAAGGCTGTCCTCACTCAGGTCCGCATGGAGCTGGAGGGGGCGTGGCCTCCAGCTCCGGCTGAAAATCGGGAGATTTTCGGGAGAATATTTGTTTTTCGGGAGAGGCGCTGAATTTCGGGAGTCTCCCGGAAAATTCGGGAGGGTTGGCAAGTGTGAAGTATGCCCTTCATTCACTTGTGTGTAGTGTGTTCAAAGTCAAGATGATCGTTTCAATGATAAAGTATTGGTGAGATTTTGTCAACTAGAGACTAATTTTGAACATAACCATTGGTAACTAGCTAGCCACGTCTTCCTGAGGGTGTTTCAGTGTTATAACTTCACCTTTATCGTCACTTTTTACACCAAAATGCGTCCATTCTCCCTTTTCTGTCTACACACTGTGTCTGCTTGTAAGTACTCTGTGTGTGTGTGCGCTGCCCAACATGCTCCTCTGCAAGACACGACGTGACGACAAGGGGGACCGTTTCTTTTTTCAAGGCGGTATAGTACCGAATGTGATTCATTAGTATCGCAGTACTATACTAGTCAGTGACGTGCGGTCACTAGAGGCAGGTGAGGCGGGGCCTCACCTGCCATCATGGAAAGAAAAAAAATGTAAAAAGAAAACAAATTAATTAAATTGTTATATGTATCCAGTGATTATACTATAAAGTTATTTCCCATTTAACTTCACCAGTTTTAGATTATTTTTATTCAAAATCGCTGAATTTTCACATTTGCCGTTCAAATACTGAGAAGAGACGGAGCGGTGAGCTTCAGCCAGTCGAGGCACGTCACTCAGTGCCTCAACATGGATTGCGGACTCGACTAACTGCTGGTCTGCTGTGCAGTGAGACCGTATTGCTATATGAATTATATTATACATGTCCATAGTTTAGTTAGCTGAGGTATATAATGTACAGTGTCTTTTGTCAACAACTGTATGTGTGTAAAGTATTTCTTGTGCTGAGCGATCATAAAACTGCTGCGAAGACGCACTGTGTGAGGCTCGCAGTAATCCCGCCTCCTGGTGCCGGTTAAGGCACCTAGCTTCGTCGCAGACTGCACCCCCCCCGACGGGAGCGCCACACCAACCAAAGCCCACACCCAAACCCTCCACGTGCAAGACCCAATCCACCCAAAAAAAGTCACTTAACAAGAAGCCAAAAAGTGCAAAAACAACTATACTCGCGCCGGAGGAGCCGTGAACGAGGGGACACAACATTAGGTACACCTGCAGACTGCAGCACGGATTTCATATTTCATTCATTCACAACTCCTCCAACACGAACACCACTGCTCCCGCACTTATAAGTAAAGGTAAGACCATAATAACGTTTTTTTTTTATTAAATGTGCTTTTTTGTGTGCTACAGTTTGTATGTGTAAAGTTAAAGTGAAGTTAAAGCAGGGGCGTCACTAGCTTTTAAGGACAGGGGGGGGGGCTTTGCCCCCAGGAGATGCACAGGATGCGAGCGAATGTTACGCACGAGCACAAAACTTCACAAACGGCTAACAAAGACTTAGAAATTATTCATTGTTATTATTATTATTTAAAAAAAATGCACGGGACGAAATGAAATGCTCCCCGGGACGATGGCTTTTAACCATATATTTTCTTTTTATGTATTTATTCATTTTACATTTTATATTAAATGTCTTGGTTTTTCCTCCCTCTGAAAATCCTATTAAATGTTTAACAAGCCATCCTATAATAATAAAACAGCTATTAATGTAACAATACAATAAAACAAATATATTTAATGATGTTTTTTTCATTATTTGAACAATAGGCTTATGTGTATTACTTTATATAGATTCTACAAGAAACACAAAACTTTAAAAAATAAATGATTTACAATTGCACACACAAGGTTTTGTGCAGCATTGTAAAGGAAGATAATGTGCTTCGTACACCGTGCAGGACCGCAAGCAAGGTCGCAGAGAAAAATGCGGGCTGGAATTTGAGTGATGTGGGCAATTTTCTATATGAACAAGTGGAATGGATTGGATACCGACGCACGGAAGGGGCTCTCTACCTTACGCTACGAAGTGAGGGGAAACTGAGTGAATAATAACAGGTTATATGATTATTTATTTAAACTCATATTTGGGCCACTTTATAATGAATATGTCGGCATTTATTTGTAAAAAACAAAACAAAAAAAAAACACCAAATTATTTAGGGGGCTTAAGAATATTTTAGGGGGGGGCTTGAATAATTGTTGGTGATTTAACCCCCAATTCCAAGCCTTGATGCTGGGTGCCAAGCAGGGAGGAATGCTGGTATGATCTTTTAAACATAACCCTGCCAATCAAATGGTGAATAAGATACTCTTTAGGGTTCATATGTTTGTAAATCTGACTGTGATGAAGTCAGTGCCTCACCAGTCATCAACCTCACCGCACGTCACTGATACTAGTATACCCTACTGCATGGAGCCCCGATCCTGCAAGTCCGCACGGAGGGTTTAGAAGTGTCACGGATGCCAGCAGTGGCGCTGAGGACCAGCCTGGACCGCCGCCGCCACGGCTGAAGTGTGTGTATGTGTATAGATTTTCAACCTTCCCGGCACGTGTGCGGTATCGCTGCCAGCGGTGCGGCGAGTGGATGTGTGGACAGCAGGCGGCGGCGGCGGCGGCACGCGCCAGACTCGAGGGAGGGCTAATTGGCGCCTGTTCATCCACGGCACGCAATGCAGGTGTGGCTTTGCGTCTTTGTTTACCTTCACCAGAGACTCGTAGGGACTCCACGGATAAATGTATCTTTTTTTTTTTTTTTTAATGAATTTGTGAGAATTATACAAACCCCGTTTCCATATGAGTTGGGAAATTGTGTTAGATTCCACCATTTTCAACCAATATTCAGTTGAATATGCTACAAAGACAACATATTTGATGTTCAAACTCATAAACTTTATTCATTTTTTTGCAAATCATTAATTTCATGGCTGCAACACGTGCCAAAGTAGTTGGGAAAGGGCATGTTCACCACTGTGTTACATGGCCTTTCCTTTTAACAACACTGGGAACTGAGGCGACACATTTTTGAAGCTTCTCAGGTGGAATTCTTTCCCGTTCTTGCTTGATGTACAGCTTAAGTTGTTCAACAGTCTCCCTTCTCATATTTTAGCCTTCACATTTTCAATGTCTGGACTACAGGCAGGCCAGTCTAGTACCCGCACTCTTTTACTATGAAGCCACGTTGATGTAACACGTGGCTTGGCATTGTCTTGCTGAAATAAGCAGGGGCGTCCATGGTAACGTTGCTCGGACGGCAACATATGTTGCTCCAAAACCTGTATGTACCGTATTTTCCGCACCATAAGGCGCCCTGGGTTATAAGCCGCGCCTTCAATGAACGGCATATTTCAAAACTTTGTCCACCTATAAGCCGCCCCGTGTTATAAGCCGCATCTAACTGCGCTAAAGGAATGTCAAAAAAACAGTCAGATAGGTCAGTCAAACTTTAATAATATATTAAAAACCAGCGTGATGTGGGCGCGCATGGAGTCGTATATCAACATGGACGGAGCTGCGTGAAAAAAGCCACCCGGCCTCTTCGCGTAAACTTAAACTTACCTTAACCACTCGCTCATCTTTTCTTCATCCATCCCTTCGAGTTAGCTTTTATGATGACGCCGGCAGGAAAGGTCTCTTTTGGCAAGGTCTTCCTTTTCAATATCACCATGGGTGGAAGTTTCTGGCCATTAGCATGGCAAGCTAGAACCACAGTGAAGGATGACTTCTCATTCCCTGTGGTGCGAATATTCACCGTACGTGCTCCCGTTGTATCCACAGTGCGGTTCACAGGAATATCAAAAGTCAGTGGAACCTCGTCCATGTTGATAATGTTCTCTGGCCGGATCTTTTTTTCCAGCTATCTTGTTTTTACAATATGCACGGAAAGTAGCCAGCTTTTCTTGAAAGTCTTTAGGCAGTTGCTGTGAAATAGTAGTCCGTGTGCGGATGGAGAGATTGCGTCTTTTCATGAACCGGATACCTGTCGCTTAGTAGGAGCCATTTTGTGGTCTTTACAGATGTAAACACACAAAGGAAATGAAACGTACGGTAATATCCGCGCCCTTTTTCTTCTTCTACGCGGGCGGGTGGTTGCTTACAGTAGAAGAAGAAGCGCTTCCTGTTCTATGGGGGCGGGTGCTTACCTTGGCGGTTGCTTGCGTAGAAGAAGAAGCACTTCCTCTTCTACGGGGAAAAAAGATGGCGGCTGTTTACCGTAGTTGCGAGACCTAAACTTTATAAAAATGAATCTTAATATTAATCCATATATAAAGCGCACCGGGTTAAAAGCCGCACTGTCAGCTTTTGAGTAAATTTGTGGTTTTTAGGTGCGGCTAATAGTGCGGAAAATACGGTACCTTTCAGCATTAATGGCGCCTTCACAGATGTGTAAGTTACCCATGTCTTGGGCACTAATACACCCCCATACCATCACACATGCTGCCTTTTTACACTTTGCGCCTATAACAATCCGGATGGTTCTTTTCCTCTTTGGTCACGACGTCCACAGTTTCCAAAAACAATTTGAAATGTGGACTCGTCAGACCACAGAACACTTTTGCCACTTTGTATCAGTCCATCTCAGATGAGCTCAGGCCCAGCGAAGCCGACGGCGTTTCCGGGTGTTGTTGATAAACGGTTTTCGCCTCGCATAGGAGAGTTTTAACTTGCACTTACAGGATGTAGCGACCAACTGTAGTTACCGACAGTGGGTTTCTGAAGTGTTCCTGAGCCCATGTGGTGATATCCTTTACACACCTTTTCTATATCGCACAGAGACAAACCCACGATATAACCAGTATATTCCATACCATGGGATGGTTTCCTGCTGGCCCCACTATGGACTAGACTCTCACACTATTATGTTAGATCCACTATGGACTGGACTCTCACAATATTATGTTAGATCCACTATGGACTGGACTCTCACACTATTATGTTAGATCCACTATGGACTGGACTCTCACAATATTATGTTAGATCCACTATGGACTGGACTCTCACACTATTATGTTAGATCCACTATGGACTGGACTCTCACACTATTATGTTAGATCCACTATGGACTGGACTCTCACACTATTATGTTAGATCCACTATGGACTGGACTCTCACACTATTATGTTAGATCCACTATGGACTGGACTCTCACACTATTATGTTAGATCCACTATGGACTGGACTCTCACACTATTATGTTAAATCCACTATGGACTGGACTCTCACACTATTATGTTAGATCCACTATGGACTGGACTCTCACACTATTGTGTTAGATCCACTATGGACTGGACTCTCACAATATTATGTTAGATCCACTATGGACTGGACTCTCACACTATTATGTTAAATCCACTATGGACTGGACTCTCACACTATTATGTTAGATCCACTATGGACTGTACTGTCACTATTATGTTCGATCCACTATGGACTGGACTATCTCACTATTATGTTAGATCCACTATGGACTGGACTCTCACACTATTATGTTAAATCCAATATGGACTGGACTCTCACACTATTATGTTAAATCCACTATGGACTGGACTCTCACACTATTATGTTAGATCCACTATGGACTGGACTCTCACTATTATGTTAGATCCACTATGGACTGGACTCTCACTATTATGTTAGATCCACTATGGACTGGACTCTCACTATTATGTTAGATCCACTATGGACTGGACTCTCACAATATTATGTTAGATCCACTATGGACTGGACTCTCACAATATTATGTTAGATCCACTATAGACTGGACTCTCACACTATTATGTTAGATCCACTATGGACTGGACTCTCACATTATTATGTTAGATCCACTATGGACTGGACTCTCACACTATTATGTTAGATCCACTATGGACTGGACTCTCACTATTATGTTAGATCCACTATGGACTGGACTCACACTATTTTGTTAGATCCACTATGGACTGGACTCTCACACTATTATGTTAAATCCACTATGGACTGGACTCTCACACTATTATGTTAAATCCACTATGGACTGGACTCACACTATTTTGTTAGATCCACTATGGACTGGACTCTCACACTATTATGTTAGATCCACTATGGACTGGACTCTCACAATATTATGTTAGATCCACTATGGACTGGACTCTCACACTATTATGTTAGATCCACTATGGACTGGACTCTCACACTATTATGTTAGATCCACTATGGACTGGACTCTCACACTATTATGTTAGATCCACTATGGACTGGACTCTCACACTATTATGTTAGATCCACTATGGACTGGACTTTCACACTATTATGTTAGATCCACTATGGACTGGACTCTTACTATTATGTTAGATCCACTATGGACTGGACTCTCACACTATTATGTTAGATCCACTATGGACTGGACTCTCACTATTATGTTAGATCCACTATGGACTGGACTCTCACACTATTATGTTAGATCCACTATGGACTGGACTCTCACACTATTATGTTAGATCCACTATGGACTGGACTCTCACTATTATGTTAGATCCACTATGGACTGGACTCTCACACTATTATGTTAGATCCACTATGGACTGGACTCTCACACTATTATGTTAAATCCACTATGGACTGGACTCTCACACTATTATGTTAGATCCACTATGGACTGGACTCTCACACTATTATGTTAGATCCACTATGGACTGGACTCTCACTATTATGTTAGATCCACTATGGACTGGACTCTCACACTATTATGTTAGATCCACTATGGACTGGACTCTCACACTATTATGTTAGATCCACTATGGACTGGACTCTCACACTATTATGTTAGATCCACTATGGACTGGACTCTCACACTATTATGTTAGATCCACTATGGACTGGACTCTCACACTATTGTGTTAGATCCACTATGGACTGGACTCTCACACTATTATGTTAGATCCACTATGGACTGGACTCTCACACTATTATGTTAGATCCACTATGGACTGGACTCTCACAATATTATGTTAGATCCACTATGGACTGGACTCTCACACTATTATGTTAGATCCACTATGGACTGGACTCTCACACTATTATGTTAGATCCACTATGGACTGGACTCTCACACTATTATGTTAGATCCACTATGGACTGGACTCTCACACTATTATGTTAGATCCACTATGGACTGGACTCTCACACTATTATGTTAGATCCACTATGGACTGGACTCTCACACTATTATGTTAGATCCACTATGGACTGGACTCTCACTATTATGTTAGATCCACTATGGACTGGACTTTCACACTATTATGTTAGATCCACTATGGACTGGACTCTTACTATTATGTTAGATCCACTATGGACTGGACTCTCACAATATTATGTTAGATCCACTATGGACTGGACTCTCAAACTATTATGTTAGATCCACTATGGACTGGACTCTCACACTATTATGTTAGATCCACTATGGACTGGACTCTCACACTATTATGTTAGATCCACTATGGACTGGACTCTCACTATTATGTTAGATCCACTATGGACTGGACTCTCACACTATTATGTTAGATCCACTATGGACTGGACTCTCACACTATTATGTTAGATCCACTATGGACTGGACTCTCACACTATTATGTTAGATCCACTATGGACTGGACTCTCACTATTATGTTAGATCCACTATGGACTGGACTCTCACACTATTATGTTAGATCCACTATGGACTGGACTCTCACAATATTATGTTAGATCCACTATAGACTGGACTCTCACACTATTATGATAGATCCACTATGGACTGGACTCTCACACTATTATGTTAGATCCACTATGGACTGGACTCTCACACTATTATGTTAGATCCACTATGGACTGGACTCTCACAATATTATGTTAGATCCACTATAGACTGGACTTTCACACTATTATGTTAGATCCACTATGGACTGGACTCTCACTATTATGTTAGATCCACTATGGACTGGACTCTCACACTATTATGTTAGATCCACTATGGACTGGACTCTCACTATTATGTTAGATCCACTATGGACTGGACTCTCACACTATTATGTTAGATCCACTATGGACTGGACTCTCACACTATTATGTTAGATCCACTATGGACTGGACTCTCACACTATTATGTTAGATCCACTATAGACTGGACTCTCACACTATTATGTTGGATCCACTATGGACTGGACTCTTACTATTATGTTAGATCCACTATGGACTGGACTCTCACAATATTATGTTAGATCCACTATGGACTGGACACTCTCACTATTATGTTAGATCCACTATGGACTGGACTCTTACTATTATGTTAGATCCACTATGGACTGGACTCTCACAATATTATGTTAGATCCACTATGGACTGGACTCTCTCACTATTATGTTAGATCCACTATGGACTGGACTCTTACTATTATGTTAGATCCACTATGGACTGGACTCTCACACTATTATGTTAGATCCACTATGGACTGGACTCTCACACTATTATGTTAGATCCACTATGGACTGGACTCTCACACTATTATGTTAGATCCACTATGGACTGGACTCTCACAATATTATGTTAGATCCACTATAGACTGGACTCTCACACTATTATGTTAGATCCACTATGGACTGGACTCTCACACTATTATGTTAGATCCACTATGGACTGGACTCTCACACTATTATGTTAGATCCACTATGGACTGGACTCTCACACTATTATGTTAGATCCACTATGGACTGGACTCTCACACTATTATGTTAGATCCACTATGGACTGGACTCTCACAATATTATGTTAGATCCACTATAGACTGGACTCACACACTATTATGTTAGATCCACTATGGACTGGACTCTCACACTATTATGTTAGATCCACTATGGACTGGACTCTCACACTATTATGTTAGATCCACTATGGACTGGACTCTCACACTATTATGTTAGATCCACTATGGACTGGACTCTCACACTATTATGTTGGATCCACTATGGACTGGACTCTTACTATTATGTTAGATCCACTATGGACTGGACTCTCACAATATTATGTTAGATCCACTATGGACTGGACTCTCTCACTATTATGTTAGATCCACTATGGACTGGACTCTTACTATTATGTTAGATCCACTATGGACTGGACTCTCACAATATTATGTTAGATCCACTATGGACTGGACTCTCTCACTATTATGTTAGATCCACTATGGACTGGACTCTTACTATTATGTTAGATCCACTATGGACTGGACTCTCACACTATTATGTTAGATCCACTATAGACTGGACTCTCACACTATTATGTTAGATCCACTGTGGACTGGACTCTCACACTATTATGTTAGATCCACTATGGACTGGACTCTCACTATTATGTTAGATCCACTATGGACTGGACTCTCACACTATTATGTTGGATCCACTATGGACTGGACTCTTACTATTATGTTAGATCCACTATGGACTGGACTCTCACAATATTATGTTAGATCCACTATGGACTGGACTCTCTCACTATTATGTTAGATCCACTATGGACTGGACTCTTACTATTATGTTAGATCCACTATGGACTGGACTCTCACAATATTATGTTAGATCCACTATGGACTGGGCTCTTACTATTATGTTAGATCCACTATGGACTGGACTCTCACACTATTATGTTAGATCCACTATGGACTGGACTCTCACACTATTATGTTAGATCCACTATGGACTGGACTCTCACACTATTATGTTAGATCCACTATGGACTGGACTCTCACACTATTATGTTAGATCCACTATGGACTGGACTCTCACACTATTATGTTAGATCCACTATGGACTGGACTCTCACTATTATGTTAGATCCACTATGGACTGGACTCTCACTATTATGTTAGATCCACTATGGACTGGACTCTCACTATTATGTTAGATCCACTATGGACTGGACTCTCACAATATTATGTTAGATCCACTATAGACTGGACTCTCACACTATTATGTTAGATCCACTATGGACTGGACTCTCACACTATTATGTTAGATCCACTATGGACTGGACTCTCTCACTATTATGTTAGATCCACTATGGACTGGACTTTTACTATTATGTTAGATCCACTATGGACTGGACTCTCTCACTATTATGTTAGATCCACTAGGGACTGGACTCTCACTATTATGTTAGATCCACTATGGACTGTACTCTCACTATTATGTTAGATCCACTATGGACTGGACTCACACTATTATGTTAGATCCACTATGGACTGGACTCTCACACTATTATGTTAGATCCACTATGGACTGGACTCACACTATTTTGTTAGATCCACTATGGACTGGACTCTCACACTATTATGTTAAATCCACTATGGACTGGACTCTCACACTATTATGTTAAATCCACTATGGACTGGACTCACACTATTTTGTTAGATCCACTATGGACTGGACTCTCACTATTATGTTAGATCCACTATGGACTGGACTCTCACACTATTATGTTAGATCCACTATGGACTGGACTCTCACACTATTATGTTAGATCCACTATGGACTGTACTCTCACTATTATGTTCGATCCACTATGGACTGGACTCTCACACTATTATGTTAGATCCACTATGGACTGGACTCTCACACTATTATGTTAGATCCACTATGGACTGGACTCTCACACTATTATGTTAGATCCACTATGGACTGGACTCTCACACTATTATGTTAGATCCACTAGGGACTGGACTCTCACTATTATGTTAGATCCACTATGGACTGTACTCTCACTATTATGTTAGATCCACTATGGACTGGACTCACACTATTATGTTAGATCCACTATGGACTGGACTCTCACACTATTATGTTAGATCCACTATGGACTGGACTCACACTATTTTGTTAGATCCACTATGGACTGGACTCTCACACTATTATGTTAAATCCACTATGGACTGGACTCTCACACTATTATGTTAAATCCACTATGGACTGGACTCACACTATTTTGTTAGATCCACTATGGACTGGACTCTCACTATTATGTTAGATCCACTATGGACTGGACTCTCACACTATTATGTTAGATCCACTATGGACTGGACTCTCACACTATTATGTCAGACCCACTCGACATCCAATGCATTCGGTCTCCCCTAGAGGGGGGGTTACCCACATATGCGGTCCTCTCCAAGGTTTCTCATAGTCATTCACATCGACGTCCCACTGGGGTGAGTTTTTCCTTGCCCTTATGTGGGCTCTGTACCGAGGATGTCGTTGTGGCTTGTGCAGCCCTTTGAGACACTTGTGATTTAGGGCTATATAAATAAACATTGATTGATTGATTGATTGATTGATATCCTACTACTAGGTGTCGCAAAAAAAAAAAATTACCACACCACTTCAACTTAAAGACAACATAAGTCCATTCCAGATGGTTGATAATGAATAGGTTAGTGTTATTTCAATTACAGGATACATGTTGTACTTATAAATACGTCATCTTGACAAGAGTGCAGGAAAGTGTGACTAGAGACCCCCTGCAGATAGCGCCATCAAACCACTTTCTAATGCATTTGATTACATCTACTGTATTTCTCACATTCTCCAGTAAAGTTTCTGTTCTTGTTTGATGCCGGTCCAGTTAGCAAAGTCGCTAACGAGACCGGGTTTCAGAAAATAGCTGATCATTTATCGCCTTTTTTATGTTTTTTGTTTTTTTTGGGAAGTGGACGTTAAAAGTGGGACAAACACACACACAAAAAAAACAACCCAATTGAAGCCTTTCCATTTGCACAGTTAAAAGAAAGCGCCTCCTCTAAGAATAGTCTCCCCGGATATGGAAGCCTTTTTTTTTTTTTTTTTTTTTTTTTTTTTGGTTTGTCCTCCTAAGAACACTTCAGGGACCCGGCAAATGTATAAATGCTGCAAAATAAAAATAGTCACACCTGGATTAGTGCGGGGGAGTGATTAGAGGAAGATTATAAAGAAGATTTTAAGTCCTCAGTCTAAACCAGGGATGCCCAAAGTGGGGCCCGCGGGCTATATGTGCGACTTGTCATGTTGTTTGTTTGGCCTGCCAAAGGGTGGCTACTAGAGATGCGCGGATAGGCAATTATTTCATCCGCAACCGCATCAGAAAGTCGTCAACCATCCGCCATCCACCCGATGTAACATTTGATCAGAACCGCACCCGCCCGCACGTTGTTATATATCTAATATAGACGATGCAAGGCATTAGTGAGGTTATAAAGCTTTTGCCTGTTAAAGAAAGGAGACTGATCCAATGCAGCACAGACATTCGCGTGCCACGCTGTCACGACCCAGACGCACACCAGTGCGCAATCATCTGGGAGCCGCGCTGAGCGCACCTCCAAGCGCGTCTCGCTGCCGGCGACGGCCGGGTATATGGGCCCGACGCTCCAGCGCCATCCATTTTCAGGGCTAGTTGATTCGGCAGGTGGGTTGTTACACACTCCTTAGCGGGTTCCGACTTCCATGGCCACCGTCCTAGCTGCTGTCTATATCAACCAGGGTGAGCCCCACCCCTTTCGTGAGCGCACTGCGCGCGGAGTGACCCCTGTTGCGCGCCCCCGGCAACAGGGGTGGCGGGCAGGTAAGGTGCGCGGGCGGAGCGCGCGGAGTGACCCTTGTTACGAGCCCCCGGCCACGGGGGTGGCGGGCAGGTAAGCTGCTTACCTGCTGCGCGTGACGCCGGCCGCGGCGAAGGCGGACGAGGCGGGGTGTCGGTGACCCTGGACGTGCGTCGGGCCCTTCTCACGGATTGCCTCAGCTACGGCTCCCGGTGGGGCCCTCTTGGGGGAAGGGGCCTCGGTCCCGGACCCCGGCGAGGGCCCCAACATTTAACTATGTATATATATTTCCGAATTGGTTTAACTGCCACCCGCCTGAATCTATTTAAAATCTAATTTTTTTTTATTTCAACCGCCCGACCCGACCCGACCCGCGGATAAAATCTAATTTTTTTTAAATTTCATCCGCCCGATCCGCGGATAATCCGCGGACTCCGCGGTTGTGCCCGCAAACCGCGCATCTCTAATGGCTACACATTCATGCTACCATTCATGGAATGTCCGCGAGGCTACACTGATAAAATAGTCCGTAGATATTACTGTGAAAACCTGGCAGCTCAGTCGCCAGAAATTTTACCGTGAAGTCACCGGTGGTACCATTTTTGCAAAAACAGGGAAGGTAGAACAAAGTAGCAGCTCCGTCGCCAAAATTTAGTGGTAAAAAAAATAACAGCGGTGAACAGTAATGCACTGTATCAAAATGGCTGTAGATTTTTATACTGAACCCGATGAGGACGACGAGTTTGTGCAGAAATGTCTTTGGTTGTGCAAACCGATTGTTGCAGCAGCTGTCCGGGTGGCTGGTCTCAGACCATGCATCTTCTGGACGTGCTGCCAAATTCCCTGGAACGCCTTTGAGACCGCTTATAGTGGAGGAATGAACATTCAATTCACGGGATACAGCTGTGGCGGACATTCCTGCAGTCAGCACGCCAAATGCACGCTCCCTGAAAACGTGCGACATGTGTGGCATTGTGACAAAACTGCACGTTTGGCCTTTTATCGTGAGCTGCCTAAGGCACAACTGTACAGTGACCGTGTTTTTTTCATCAGCACCTTGAGGTGGGATGAATTATCTTGGCAAGGACGAAATGCTCACTATCACAGATTTAGACAGATTTTTGAACAATATTTGAGAGGAGTAGGTCTTTTGTGTTTATGGTAAAAGTCTTACAGCTTTGAGTTCAACTTGTGAAAAGTGGGAGAAACAACAAAAGTGGGGCGTTTATATTTTTGTTCAATGTACGGTGAAAAAAAAAAAAGGCAGCTCAAGAAGGTAAAAACAGTGGTTTTTACATTCATTTTTCAGTATTTTATTTATTTATTTATTTATTTATTTATTTTGGTGTAAAAAAAAACCTCAATTTTATGGACTGAGCAGCTATTTATATATATATATATATATATATATATATATATATATATATATATATATATATATATATATATATATATATATATATGTATATGTATATATATGTATGTATGTATATATATATATATATATATGTATATGTATATATATGTATGTATGTATATATATATATATATATATGTATATATATGTATGTATATATATATATATATATATATATATATGTATATATATGTATGTATGTATATGTATGTATATATGTATGTATGTATATATATATATGTATATATGTATGTATATATATGTATATATGTATGTATGTATGTATATATATGTATGTATGTATATATATATGTATATATATGTATATGTATATATATGTATGTATGTATATATATATATATATATATATGTATATATATATATATATATATATATATATATATGTATATATATATATATATATATATATATATATATATATATACATACATATATTTTAAAGTTAAAGTATCAATGATTGTCCTGTGATTAGGGCTGCAACTAACGATTAATTTGATAATCGATTAATCTGTCGATTATTACTTCGATTAATCGATTAATAATCGGATAAAAGAGACAAACTACATTTCTATCCTTTCCAGTATTTTATTGGAAAAAAAACCCCAGCATACTGGCACTAGGGATGTCCCGATCCAGGTTTTTGCACTTCCGATCCGATACCGATACTGACCGATACTGGCCTATCCGAGCATGTATTAAAGTTTAAAGTTATTTAGCCTACTTAGTTGTCAGAATCATGTTGAAAAGGGTTTTAGTACTCTTGATAACAACTAGCCAGCTGAATTAGGGGAGTTTGAATAATACACAATGGTTGGTAACAAGAAACTGACCTGTTTATTCAAGGAGAAACACAAAATAGACAAAATTATACATGACAAACAGAAATGGCATCATTGAAACTAGGGCTGGGCGATATGGCCTTTTTTTAATATTGCCATATTTTAAGGCCATATTGCGATACACGATATATATCTCCATATTTTGCCTTAGCCTTGAATGAACACTTGATGCATATAATCACAGCAGTATGATGATTCTATGTGTTTTGATTGATTGATTGAGACTTTTATTAGTAGGTTGCACAGTGAAGTACATATTCCGTACAATTGACCACTAAATGGTAACACCCCAATAAGTTTTTCCACTTGTTTAAGTCGGGGTCCACTTAAATTGATTCATGATACAGATATATACTATCAGATATATACTATCATCATAATACAGTCATCACACAAGATAATCACATTGAATTATTTACATTATTTATAATCCAGGGTGTGGAGGGGGGCGCCGGATGTAAGTGTCAAAAAGACAGCCAAAAGAGTTTGATATGAGAATACATCTAAAGTTAAAATATAGGGTAGAAATGCACCCATTTGCAGGAAATGTAGTCTTGATTTTCAACATTTTCTTTCAAGGTTTGCATGTCTACATGAAAACATTCTTCTTCATACTGCATTAATATATGCTACTTTTAAACTTTCATGCAGAGAAGGAAATCACAACTAAAAAAATCACTAATTTTTTCATACGGTGTTGATGTGGACATTTTTGCCTCGGCATTTTGATGGTGTGGACGTGTGGCACCGAACGGAGATAAGCGTCTCGACAGACATCACAATATTTGAACAATGATGACGAAAACTGTTTTCTCTGTCGTGTCGGTGTGTCGAAAATTGTTATGCGCTTATTTTTTTATTAGATTTTATGCGTGGCATATATTTGCTATGCGCAGAGGACGCTTAAACAGTGCGCAATTGCACAGACGAGCACCTTACAGCTAACGTTAGCCATGCTGCTACCTCTCTGCTCGGGGAGGACGTATACGTATGTGACGTATGTCGTGACAGTATGTGACGTATGTCGTGACAGTATGTGACGTGTGTTAGAAGGTGCGCTTGCTGTCTGTGAGAGGGAGACACAGGAAAGAGTGAGAAGAGCCTGTCGTGTAATGCCAGCAGCTAAAAGCAACTGCGTGAGAATTCACAGACCTGTTGATGTGTTGAAGGTGTGCTGGAAAATGCGGAACGGAAATTACGGAGCAGCAGAAAAGTGGAATGTATTATTTAAATCGGTGCTTTGGAAAACACGGACTGGAGTTTTTTTTTAAACTGGATCTGGATCGGCATTGCCTTGCCGATACGCAATTTTTGGCAAATATCGGCAGCCGATCCGATCCAAATATCGGATCGGGACATCCGTAACTGGCACCATACTTACCGTATTTTCCGCACCATAAGGCGCCCTGGGTTATAAGCCGCGCCTTCAATGAACGGCATATTTCAAAACTTTGTCCACTTATAAGCCGCCCGGTGTTGTAAGCCGCATCTAACTGCGCTAAAGGAATGTCAAAAAAACAGTCAGATAGGTCAGTCAAACTTTAATAATATATTAAAAACCAGCGTGATGTGGGCGCGCATGGAGTCGTATATCAACATGGACAGAGCTGCGTGAAAAAAGCCACCCGGCCTCTTCGCGTAAACTTAAACTTACCTTAACCACTCGCTCATCTTTTCTTCATCCATCCATCCCTTCGAGTTAGCTTTTATGATGACGCCGGCTGGAAAGGTCTCTTTTGGCAAGGTCTTCCTTTTGAATATCACCATGGGTGGAAGTTTCTGGCCATTAGCATGGCAAGCTAGAACCACAGTGAAGGATGACTTCTCATTCCCTGTGGTGCGAATATTCACCGTACGTGCTCCCGTTGTATCCACAGTGCGGTTCACAGGAATATCAGTTGCTGTGAAATAGTAATCCATGTGCGGATGGAGAGATTGCGTCTTTTCATGAACCGGATCCCTGTCGCTTAGTAGGAGCCATTTTGTGGTCTTTACAGATGTAAACACACAAAGGAAATGAAACGTAATATCCGCGCTCTTTTTCTTCTTCTACGCGGGCGGGTGGTTGCTTACAGTAGAAGAAGAAGCGCTTCCTGTTCTATGGGGGCGGGTGCTTACCTTGGCGGTTGCTTGCGTAGAAGAAGAAGCGCTTCCTGTTCTACCGGGAAAAAAGATGGCGGCTGTTTACCGAAGTTGCGAGACCGAAACTTTATGAAAATGAATCTTAATATTAATCCATATATAAAGCGCACCGGGTTATAAGGCGCACTGTCAGCTTTTGAGAAAATTTGTGGTTTTTAGGTGCGCCTTATAGTGCGGAAAATACGGTATTTTGATTATTGTTTCTCAGCTGTTTGTACATGTTGCATCTTATAAATAAAGGTTTATTAAAAAAAAAAAAAAAATTGCCTCTGGGTATAGCATAGCATAGATCCAACGAATCGATGACTAAATTAATCGCCAACTATTTTTATAATCGATTTTAATCGATTAGTTGTTGCAGCCCTACATGTGATTGATACATTGAAAAGTAGCTGGCCTGCAGAAAAAGTGTGGCCGCCCCTGATCTAAACGTTTTATCACCGGTATTGGCGTTTTTTTAGCCTGTCAATCACTCTTTATGCCAGTGTTTTTCAACCACTGTGCCGCGGCACACTAGTGTGCCGTGAGATACAGTCTGGTGTGCCGTGGGAGATGATCTAATTTCACCTATTTGGGTTAAAAATATTTTTTGCAAAGCAGTAATTATAGTCTGCAAATGATGTGTTGTTGTTCAGTGTCTAGAGCTCGGCAGAGTAACCGTGTAATACTCTTCCATATCAGTAGGTGGCAGCCGGTAGCTAATTGCTTTGTAGTTGTCGGAAACAGCGGGAGGCAGTGTGCAGGTAAAAAGATGTATAATGCTTAAACTAAAAATAATTTAAAAAAAAGTGAGTGCCCCTAAGAAAAGGCAATTAAAGTTAGGGAAGGCTATGCAGAACGAAAGTAAAACTGAACTGGCTACAAAGTAAACAAAAACAGAATGCTGGACGACAGCAAAGACTTACTGTGAGGCAAAGACGGTCCACAATGTACATCCGAACATGACATGACAATCAATAGTGTCCCCACGAAGAAGGATAAAAACAACCGAAATATTCTTGATCGCTAAAACAAAGTAGATGCGGGGAATATCGCTCAAAGGAAGACATGGAACTGCTACAGGAAAACACCAAAAAAAAGAGAAAAAGCCACCAAAATAGGAACTAAAACACTACACACAGGAAAACACTAAAAAACTCTAAATAAGTCAGGGTGTGATGTGACAGGTGGTGACAGTACACCTACTTTGAGACAAGAGCTATCGTGATGCATGCTTGGTTATGCTTTAAAGTCATATCCAACAATTGCGACAACGCCTTTTTACTGTCAACTGAGGTTAATTTTTTAATGATTTCTGATGGTGGTGTGCCAACGGATTTTTTCAACGCAAAAAATGTGCCTTGGCTCAAAAAAGGTTGAAAAACACTGCTTTATGCGACAGGTGTGTCATATACAGGTAAAAGCCAGTAAATTAGAATATTTAGAAAAACTTGATTTATTTCAGTAATTGCATTCAAAAGGTGTAACTTGTACATTATATTTATTCATTGCACACAGACTGATGCATTCAAATGTTTATTTCATTTAATTTTGATGATTTGAAGTGGCAACAAATGAAAATCCAAAATTCCGTGTGTCACAAAATTAGAATATTACTTAAGGCTAATACAAAAAAGGGATTTTTAGAAATGTTGGCCAACTGAAAAGTATGAAAATGAAAAATATGAGCATGTACAATACTCAATACTTGGTTGGAGCTCCTTTTGCCTCAATTACTGCGTTAATGCGGCGTGGCATGGAGTCCATGAGTTTCTGGCACTGCTCAGGTGTTATGAGAGCCCAGGTTGCTCTGATAGTGGCCTTCAACTCTTCTGCGTTTTTGGGTCTGGCATTCTGCATCTTCCTTTTCACAATACCCCACAGATTTTCTATGGGGCTAAGGTCAGGGGAGTTGGCGGGCCAATTTAGAACAGAAATACCATGGTCCGTAAACCAGGCACGGGTAGATTTTGCGCTGTGTGCAGGCGCCAAGTCCTGTTGGAACTTGAAATCTCCATCTCCATAGAGCAGGTCAGCAGCAGGAAGCATGAAGTGCTCTAAAACTTGCTGGTAGACTGCTGCGTTGACCCTGGATCTCAGGAAACAGAGTGGACCGACACCAGCAGATGACATGGCACCCCAAACCATCACCCAACCATGCAAATTTTGCATTTCCTTTGGAAATCGAGGTCCCAGAGTCTGGAGGAAGACAGGAGAGGCACAGGATCCACGTTGCCTGAAGTCTAGTGTAAAGTTTCCACCATCAGTGATGGTTTGGGGTGCCATGTCATCTGCTGGTGTCGGTCCACTCTGTTTCCTGAGATCCAGGGTCAACGCAGCCGTCTACCAGCAAGTTTTAGAGCACTTCATGCTTCCTGCTGCTGACCCGCTCTATGGAGATGGAGATTTCAAGTTCCAACAGGACTTGGCGCGTGCACACAGCGCAAAATCTACCCGTGCCTGGTTTACGGACCATGGTATTTCTGTTCTAAATTGGCCCGCCAACTCCCCTGACCTTAGCCCCATAGAAAATCTGTGGGGTATTGTGAAAAGGAAGATGCAGAATGCCAGACCCAAAAACGCAGAAGAGTTGAAGGCCACTATCAGAGCAACCTGGGCTCTCATAACACCTGAGCAGTGCCAGAAACTCATCGACTCCATGCCACGCCGCATTAACGCAGTAATTGAGGCAAAAGGAGCTCCAACCAAGTATTGAGTATTGTACATGCTCATATTTTTCATTTTCATACTTTTCAGTTGGCCAACATTTCTAAAAATCCCTTTTTTGTATTAGCCTTAAGTAATATTCTAATTTTGTGACACACGGAATTTTGGGTTTTCATTTGTTGCCACTTCAAATCATCAAAATTAAATGAAATAAACATTTGAATGCATCAGTCTGTGTGCAATGAATAAATATAATGTACAAGTTACACCTTTTGAATGCAATTACTGAAATAAATCAAGTTTTTCTAAATATTCTAATTTACTGGCTTTTACCTGTATGTGCACACAAATGTTTTGTTTTGTTTTGTTAGTTTTTAAAGATGGGAGGCCAGGCGTCCTAATGAGATTCATGAAATATCGTATTCTCTACATAGCCCGCCTGGGCCGCGGAGCCAAGACACAACCCCTGGCTTGGCTTCAAGACACAGTTTATCTAGCAACAGCCAGCTGTCGCACGCACACACACACACACACACACACACACACATGCCGCAAGCCTCCAAAGTTGAGCAGTATTTGTGATTATTTAGCACAGTGAAAATTGTTTTGGAAGATCCACTAGTGAGGCTTTAATCCGGTTAAGTTCTCTTTGTTGACTTTTAATCTTTGCTCTATGCGAGTGTGTGTGTGTACTGCTTAGTGTGTGTGTGTGTGTGTGTATGTAAACGTGCGTGTCTTTTTAGCGCACTAAGCCCGTCATGGCCGCATGGCAGCGTTCGGGGGTCCAAAGTACATCTTTGCACTTCACGGCATTCCGTGTTTCGCCCATCAGCGTTCCTCGCGGTCCTAAATCCTCTCCGGTCAACAACCGTGTCGGTCTTACGGTAATGGCGTTAAGGTGACCCTGACTGTGTTTGCGTTGGGCCGGATGTTTGTCGCCGGTTGTGCTCGACCTTAACGCCAATAAGGTTAGCGCTGCTGCTTCCTCTCAAGAAGATGCGACTGATTGCCATTAGAACTGTGTCTTGTGCTCAGCTTACATAAGTGGTGTCCAAAGTGCGGCTCGGGGGTCGTTTGTCACGCTCAACACATTTTATATAAAAAAAACCCTGTTAAGAATCTGTAAAAGTGTCCAATAAGACCTGAAAAATGTCGGCTAAATATTAAAGCTGGGCCATAAAACGGTATCATTATAAATTGTGTCATCAATAACAATAAAAAAAATAAAACGTCATTAAATATCGCGTAATCAATAACCCTAACCCAATAACAATGACAAAAAAATGATCTCATTATATATCGCGTAATCAATAACAATAAAAAATAAAACTATATTATTATATATCGCGTAATTATTAACAATAAAAAATAAAACTATCATTATATATCGCGTGATCAATAACGATACTAAATAAAACAATATAATTTTTCACGTAATCATTAACAATAAAAAATAAAACTATCATATATCGCGTAATCAATAACCCTAACCCAATAACAATAAAAAATAAAACTATCATTATATATCGCGTAATCAATAACAATACAAATTCAAACGATATCATCGCGTAATCAGTAACAATAAAAAATAAAATTATATTATACATCTTGTAATCAATAACAAAAAAAAATTAAACAATATATATATATCGCGTAATCAACAACAATAAAAAATAAAACTATATCATTATATATCGCGTGATCAATAACGATACAAAATAAAACAATATAATTTTTTGCGTAGTCAACAACAATAAAAAATAAAACAATATAATTATATATCGCCTTATCAATAACCCTAACCCAATAACAATAAAAAATGTAATGATATCATTATATATCGCGTAATCAATAACAGTAAAAAATAAAATTATAGCATTATATACCGTGTAATCAATAACAATAAACAATAAAATGATATTATATATGGCGTAATTAATAACAATAAAAAATAAAACTATCAAATATCGCATAATAAATAACAAATTAAACAATATCATTAAATATCGCGTAATCAATAACAAATAAAACGATATCATTATATATGGCGTAATCAATAACAATAAAAAATAAAACAATATTATATATCGCATAATCAATAACAATAAAAAATTAAACTATCATTATATATCGCGTAATCAATAGCAATAAAAATTCAAACGATATCATCGCGTAATCAATAACAATAAAAAATAAAATGATATCATTATATATCGCGTAATCAATAACAATAAAAAATAAAACTACATCACTATATATCGCGTAATCAATAACAATACAAATTCAAACGATATCATCGCGTAATCAATAACAATAAAAAATAAAATTATATCATATATCTTGTAATCAATAACAATAAAAAATTAAACAATATATATATATCGCGTAATCAATAACAATAAAAAATTATATCATTATATATCGCGTGATCAATAACGATACAAAATAAAACAATATAATTTTTTGCGTAGTCAACAACAATAAAAAATAAAACAATATAATTATATATCGCGTTATCAATAACCCTAACCCAATAACAATAAAAAATGTAATGATATCATTATATATCACTTAATCAATAACAATAAAAATTCAACAATCATTATATATCGCGTAATCAATAACAGTAAAAAATAAAATTATAACATTATATACCGTGTAATCATTAACAATAAAAAATAAAATTATATCATTATATATGGCGTAATTAATAACAATGAAAAATAAAACTATCATTATATATCGCATAATAAATAACAAATTAAACAATATCATTATATATCGCATAATCAATAACAAATAAAACGATATCATTATATATGGCGTAATCAATAACAATAAAAAATAAAACAATATATGTGGCGTAATCAATAACAATAAAAAATAAAACAATATTATATATCGCATAATCAATAACAATAAAAAATTAAACTATCGTTATAAATCGCGTAATCAATAACAATAAAAAATACAACTATATCATTATATATCGCGTGATCAATAACGATACAAAATAAAACGATATAATTTTTTGCGGAGTCAATAACAATAACAAATAAAACAATATAATTATATATCACGTAATCAATAACCCTAATCCAATAACAATAAAAAATGTAATGATATCATTATATATCACTTAATCAATAACAATAAAAATTCAACAATCATTATATATCGCGTAATCAATAACAGTAAAAAATAAAATTATAGCATTATATACCGTGTAATCAATAACAATAAAAAATAAAATTATATCATTATATATGGCGTAATTAATAACAATGAAAAATAAAACTATCATTATATATCGCATAATAAATAACAAATTAAACAATATCATTATATATCGCATAATCAATAACAAATAAAACGATATCATTATATATGGCGTAATCAATAACAATAAAAAATAAAACAATATATGTGGCGTAATCAATAACAATAAAAAATAAAACAATATTATATATCGCATAATCAATAACAATAAAAAATTAAACTATCATTATATATCGCGTAATCAATAACAATAAAAATTCAAACGATATCGCGTAATCAATAACAATAAAAAATAAAATGATGTCATTATATATCCCGTAATCAATAACAATACAAAATAAAACTACATCATTATATATCGCGTAATCAATAACAATACAAATTCAAACGATATCATCGCGTAATCAATAACAATAAAAAATAAAATTATATCATTATATATCTTGTAATCAATAACAATAAAAAATTAAACAATATTATATATCGCGTAATCAATAACAATAAAAAATAAAACTATATCATTATATATCGCGTGATCAATAACGATACAAAATAAAACAATATAATTATATATCGCATAATCAATAACAATACAAATTCAAACGATATCATCTCGTAATCAATAACAATAAAAAATAAAATTATATCATTATATATCTTTTAATCAATAACAATAAAAATTTAAACAATATTATATATCGCGTAATCAACAACAATAAAAAATAAAACTATCATTATATATCGCGTGATCAATAACGATACAAAATAAAACAGTATAATTTTTTGTGTAGTCAACAACAATAAAAAATAAAACAATATAATTATATATCGCGTTATCAATAGCCCTAACCCAATAACAATAAAAAATGTAATGATATTATATATCGCTTAATCAATAACAATAAAAAATTCAACAATCATTATATATCGCGTAATGAATAACAGTAAAAAATAAAATTATAGCATTATATACCGTGTAATCAATAACAATAAAAAATAAAACTATCATTATATATCGCGTAATCAATAATAAAAATTCAAACGATATAATCGCGTAATCAATAACAATAAAAAATAAAATATCATTATATATCGCGTAATCAATAACAATTAAAAATAAAACTACATCATTATATATCGCGTAATCAATAACAATACAAATTCAAACGATATCGCGTAATCAATAACAATAAAAAATAAAATTATATCATTATATATCTTGTAATCAATAACAATAAAAAATTAAACAATATTATATATCGCGTAATCAATAACAATAAATCTATATCATTATATATCGCGTGATCAATAACGATACAAAATAAAACAATATAATTTTTTGCGTAGTCAACAACAATAAAAAATAAAACAATATAATTATATATCGCGTTATCAATAACCCTAACCCAATAACAATAAAAAATGTAATGATATCATTATATATCGCTTAATCAATAACAATAAAAAAATTCAACAATCATTATATATTGCGTAATCAATAACAGTAAAAAATAAAATTATAGCATTATATACCGTGTAATCAATAACAATAAAAAATAAAATGATATTATATATGGCGTAATTAATAACAATGAAAAATAAAACTATCATTATATATCGCATAATAAATAACAAATTAAACAATATCATTATATATCGCGTAATCAATAACAAATAAAACGATATCATTATATATGGCGTAATCAATATCAATAAAAAATAAAACAATATATGTGGCGTAATCAATAACAATAAAAAATAAAACAATAATATACATCGCAAAATTAAATAACAATAAAAAATTAAACTATCATTATATATCGCGTAATCAATAACAATCAAAATTCAAACGATATCATCGCGTAATCAATAACAATAAAAAATAAAATATCATTATATATCGCGTAATCAATAATAAAAAATAAAACTACATCACTATATATCGCGTAATCAATAACAATACAAATTCAAACGATATCATCGCGTAATCAATAACAATAAAAAATAAAATTATATCATTATATATCTTGTAATCAATAACAATAAAAAATTTAACAATATATATATATCGCGTAATCAATAACAATAAAAAATAAAACTATATCATTATATATCGCGTGATCAATAACGATACAAAATAAAACAATATAATTTTTTGCGTAGTCAACAACAATAAAAAATAAAACAATATAATTATATATCGCCTTATCAATAACCCTAACCCAATAACAATAACAAATTTAATGATATCATTATATATCGCTTAATCAATAACAATAAAAAATTCAACAATCATTATATATCGCGTAATCAATAACAGTAAAAAATAAAATTATAGCATTATATACCAAGTAATCAATAACAATAAAAAATAAAATGATATTATATATGGCGTAATTAATAACAATAAAAAATAAAACTATCAAATATCGCATAATAAATAACAAATTAAACAATATCATTATATATCGCGTAATCAATAACAAATAAAACGATATTATATATGGCGTAATCAATAACAATAGAAAATAAAACAATATATGTGGCGTAATCAATAACAATAAAAAATAAAACAATATTATATATCGCGTAATCAATAACAATAAAAATTCAAACGATATCATCGCGTAATCAATAACAATAAAAAATAAAATGATATCATATATCGCGTAATCAATAACAATACAAAATAAAACTACATCACAATATATCGCGTAATCAATAACAATACAAATTCAAACGATATCATCGCGTAATCAATAACAATAAAAATTAAAATTATATCATTATATATCTTGTAATCAATAACAATAAAAAATTAAACAATATATGCCATCTGGTGGTGTCAGAAGAGGAATGGAATTTGGAAAAAAAAAATATAAATAAGAATTAGCATGTCACTAAACATGAAGTACACGTGTGTGTACTTATGGACTAAGTACATCATATCAAAAGATGATTCTTAGTTTTTATTCTAGTTAGGGTCCAATAAGCCCAAATAGCAAAGAGAAATAAAAAGAAGCATGTAAACAAACAGCTTGGGCCTTAAGAGGTTAATGACATTACGATGGCACGTACAAATATGCATTAAAACCCTCATGCAGACAACACACATGTGACGGTTTCGTAAGTAAGAATAGTTGTAGTTGTATTGTAAAACTTACAAACGTTGCTTGGAGTGATTGATGAAGAATCCTTTCAAGTAGGAACGCTATGGACGGTTTTACTTCCGGTTTAAGGCGCAAAAAACAGTCCATAAGATGTTTTACTCCATATTTGTCACGGGGGTCTGTCCGGTCAACGTCTCGGGTTAAGTCACTGCGTTGCAAATGCTGATACCGATCCAATTCCGAAGAAGTCAAGTCATGTGACTGTTGCCCCGCCATTGTTGTTTTCAAGATATAAACTCTGTGTGTGTGAGCAGCCACATGGTTTTTCTTGCTTTGAGGTGACGTTTCCTAGCCGGGCCGTGTGTGTGATACAGGTAGCAGCCACACGCCAGGATGTGTTTTTACAGGCTGGAAGAGAAACCCTATCAATTATTTGTCTCCGTGCGCCAGGCGCTTGTTTTGATGTCTGCGAGCCCATCGGAGCGGCCCAAGCGAAAGCAGCCAGCCGAACATCTGAAAGGCCTCTCTCCGTTCTGCCCCACTTCCTTCGCATGAGGCGCAGCCGCCGCGTGCTAAATCGCACGGCGCGGCTGTTTTTTTCAACATGAGCGTGGATAATCTATGAGCATTTACTGCGAGCAGGTCCACTGGAAGGAGGGGGGCGGGGCCTCGCTGACGGACGCACACGCCATGTCGTCCTTTCTAAGAATGTTAACACATGCGGTAAAGCGTGAAACGTAAAGTTTTTAAATGTACCGTATTTTCCGGACTATGGAGTGCACCGGGATACAAGCCGCACCCACTAAATGTAATCAGGGGAAACATATTTTCCATATACAAGCCACACCCACTAAATTTAGAAAGGGGGAAAAAATGTAATTTAGAAAAGAAAAACATTTTTTTCCATATATAAGCCACACCCACCAAATTTAGGGCGGGGAAAAAATATTTTCCCATATAAGCCGCACACACTAAACCCAGGAAGGGGAAACATGTTTTCCATATATAAGGCGCACCTACTAAATTTAGAAAAAAAAAACAATTTATTCCATATATAAGCCGCACCCACTAAATCTAGGAAGGGGAAACATTTTTTCCATGTATAAGGCGCACCTATTAAATTTAAAAAAGAAAAACAATTTATTCCATATATAAGCCGCACCCACCAAATTTAGGAAGGGAAACATTTGTTTTTCTATATATAAGCCGCAACCACAAAATTTTGGGAAAAAATAAAAATAGTTTCCATATATAAGCCGCACCCACAAAATTTAGGGAAAAATAAAAATTGTGTCCATATGTAAGCCGCACCCACTAAATAATAATAAATAAATAAATTCCGTATATAAGCCGCACCCACAAAATTTAGAAAGGAATTTGTTTTCCATATATAAGCCGCACCCACTAAATTTAGAAAGGGGGGAAAAATGTAATTTAGAAAAGAAATTTTTTTTTTTCCATATATAAGCTGCTCCCACCAAATTTAGGGAGGGGAAACATTTTTTCCATATATAAGGCGCACCTACTAAATTTAGAAAAGAAAAACAATTTATTCCATATATAAGCTGCACCCACTAAATCTAGGAAGGGGAAACATTTTTTCCATGTATAAGGCGCACCTATTAAATTTAGAAAAGAAAAACAATTTATTCCATATATAAGCCGCACCCACTAAATCTAGGAAGGGGAAACATTTTTTCCATATATAAGGCGCACCTACTAAATTTAGAAAAGAAAAACAGTTTATTCCATTTCTAAGCCGCACCCACCAAATTTAGGAAGGGAAACATTTGTTTTTCTACATATAAGCCGCAACCACAAAATTTTGGGAAAAAATAAAAATAGTTTCCATATATAAGCAGCACCCACTAAATTTAGGAAAAAAAATAAAATTGTGTCCATATATAAGCCGCACCCACTAAACAATAATTTAAAAAAAATTCTGTGTATAAGCCACACCCACTAAATTTAGAAAGGACATTTTTTTCCCATATATAAGCCGCACTCACTAAATCTAGGAAGGGGAAACATTTTTTCCATATATAAGGCGCACCTACTAAATTTAGAAAAGAAAAACAGTTCATTCCATATAGAAGCCGCACCCACCAAATTTAGGAAGGGAAACATTTGTTTTTCTACATGTAAGCCGCAACCACAAAATTTTGGGAAAAAATAAAAATAGTTTCCATATATAAGCCGCACCCACTAAATTAAGGGAAAAATAAAAATTGTCCATATATCAGCCGCACCCACTAAATAATAATTTAAAAAAAATTCCATGAATAAGCCGCACCCACCAAATTTAGAAATGAAACATTTTTTTTTCTATATATAAGCCGCACCCCCTAAATCTAGGAAGGGGAAAAAATTTTTCCATATATAAGGCGCACCTACTAAATTTAGAAAAGAAAAACAATTTATTCCATGTATAAGCCGCACCCACCAAATTTAGAAAGGAAACATTTTTTTCCCCATATACAAGCCGCACCCACTAAATCCAGGAAGGGGAAACATTTTTTCCATATATAAGGCGCACCTACTAAATTTAGAAAAGAAAAACAGTTCATTCCATATAGAAGCCGCACCCACCAAATTTAGGAAGGGAAACATTTGTTTTTCTACATGTAAGCCGCAACCACAAAATTTTGGGAAAAAATAAAAATAGTTTCCATATATAAGCCGCACCCACTAAATTAAGGGAAAAATAAAAATTGTCCATATATCAGCCGCACCCACTAAATAATCATTAAAAAAAAATTCCATGAATAAGCCGCACCCACCAAATTTAGAAATGAAACATTTTTTTTTCTATATATAAGCCGCACCCCCTAAATCTAGGAAGGGGAAACATTTTTTCCATATATAAGGCGCACCTACTAAATTTAGAAAAGAAAAACAATTTATTCCATGTATAAGCCGCACCCACCAAATTTAGAAAGGAAACATTTTTTTCCCCATATACAAGCCGCACCCACTAAATCCAGGAAGGGGAAACATTTTTTCCATATATAAGGCGCACCTACTAAATTTAGAAAAGAAAAACAGTTCATTCCATATAGAAGCCGCACCCACCAAATTTAGGAAGGGAAACATTTGTTTTTCTACATGTAAGCCGCAACCACAAAATTTTGGGAAAAAATAAAAATAGTTTCCATATATAAGCCGCACCCACTAAATTAAGGGAAAAATAAAAATTGTCCATATCAGCCGCACCCACTAAATAATAAGTTTAAAAAAATTCCATGAATAAGCCGCACCCACCAAATTTAGAAATGAAACTTTTTTTTTTATATATATAAGCCGCACCCCCTAAATCTAGGAAGGGGAAACATTTTTTCCATGTATAAGGCGCACCTACCAAATTTAGAAAAGAATAACAATTTATTCCATATATAAGCCGCACCCGCCAAATTTAGGAAGGGAAACATTTGTTTTTCTATATATAAGCTGCAACCACAAAATTTTGGGAAAAAATAAAAATAGTTTCCATATATAAGCCGCACCCTCAAATTTAGGGAGTGGAAAAAATATTTTCCCATATATGCCGCACCCACTAAATCCAGGAAGGGGAAACATTTTTTCCATATATAAGGCGCACCTACTAAATTTAGAAAAGGAAAAACAATTTATTCCATATATAAGCCACACCCACTATCTAGGAAGGCGAAACATTTTTTCCATATAAAAGGCGCACCTACTAAATTTAGAAAAGAAAAACAATTTATTCCATATATAAGCCGCACCCACCAAATTTAGGAAGGGAAACATTTGTTTTTCTATATATAAGCCGCAACCACATAATTTTGGGAAAAAATAAAAATAGTTTCCATATATAAGCCGCACCCACAAAATTTAGGGAAAAATAAAAATTGTGTCCATATGTAAGCCGCACCCACTAAATAATAATAAATAAATAAATTCCGTATATAAGCCGCACCCACAAAATTTAGAAAGGAATTTGTTTTCCATATATAAGCCGCACCCACTAAATTTAGAAAGGGGGGAAGAATGTAATTTAGAAAATAATTTTTTTTTCCTTCCATATATAAGCTGCACCCACTAAATTTAGGGAGGGGAAACATTGTTTCCATATATAAGGCGCACCTACTAAATTTAGAAAAGAAAAACAATTTATTCCATATATAAGCCGCACCCACTAAATCTAGGAAGGGGAAACATTTTTTCCATGTATAAGGCGCACCTATTAAATTTAGAAAAGAAAAACAATTTATTCCATATATAAGCCGCACCCACTAAATTAAGGGAAAAATAAAAATTGCCCATATATAAGCCGCACCCACTAAATTGAGGGGAAAATAAAAATTGTCCACATATAAGCCGCACCCACCAAATAACAACCCAAAAAAAATTATGCACGTATAAGCCGCACCCACTAAATTTAGAAAGGAAAAAAAATGTTTTCCATATATAAGCCGCACCCACTAAATTTAGAAAGGGGGGAAAAATGTAATTTAGAAAAGAAAAACATTTTTTTCCATATATAAGCTGCTCCCACCAAATTTAGGGAGGGGAATTTTTTTTTCCATATATAAGGCGCATCTACTAAATTTAGAAAAGGAAAAACAATTTATTCCATATATAAGCCACACCCACTATCTAGGAAGGCGAAACATTTTTTCCATATAAAAGGCGCACCTACTAAATTTAGAAAAGAAAAACAATTTATTCCATATATAAGCCGCACCCACCAAATTTAGGAAGGGAAACATTTGTTTTTCTATATATAAGCCGCAACCACATAATTTTGGGAAAAAATAAAAATAGTTTCCATATATAAGCCGCACCCACAAAATTTAGGGAAAAATAAAAATTGTGTCCATATGTAAGCCGCACCCACTAAATAATAATAAATAAATAAATTCCGTATATAAGCCGCACCCACAAATTTAGAAAGGAATTTGTTTTCAATATATAAGTCGCACCCACTAAATTTAGAAAGGGGGGAAGAATGTAATTTAGAAAATAATTTTTTTTTTTCCATATTTAAGCTGCACCCACTAAATTTAGGGAGGGGAAACATTTTTCCCATATATAAGGCGCACCTACTAAATTTAGAAAAGAAAAACAATTTATTCCATATAGAAGCCGCACCCACCAAATTTAGGAAGGGAAACATTTGTTTTTCTATATATAAGCCGCAACCACACACTAAAATCTAGGAGGGGAATAAAAATTATTTCCATACACCCACTAAACTTAGGATTTTTTTTTTTTTTTTTTTTTTTTTTTTTTTTTAAATCTTTCCATATATAAGCCGCACCCACTAAATTTAGTAAGGAAACAAATATTTTTTCCACATATAAGCTACATTTAGAAAAAATTTTTTTTTCCATATATAAGCCACACCCACTAAATTCAGTAAGGAAACAAATATTTTTCCACATATAAGCTAAATTTAGAAAAATATATATTTTCTTCATATATAAGCCGCACCCACTAAATTTAGGAAGGGGAAACATTTTTTCCATATATAAGGCGCACCTACTAAATTTAGAAAAGAAAAACAATTTATTCCATATATAAGCCGCACCCACCAAATTTAGGAAGGGAAACATTTGTTTTTCTATATATAAGCCGCAACCACAAAATTTTGGGAACAAATAAAAATAGTTTCCATATATAAGCAGCACCCACTAAATTTAGGGGAAAAAACTAAAATTGTGTCCATATATAAGCCGCACCCACTAAATAACAATTTAAAAAAAATTCCGTGTATAAGCCGCACCCACTAAATTTAGAAAGGAATTTGTTTTCCATATATAAGCCGCACCCACTAAATTTAGAAAGGGGGGAAGAATGTAATTTAGAAAAGAAATTTTTTTTTCTCCCATATATAAGCTGCACCCACTAAATTTAGGGAGGGGAAACATTGTTTCCATATATAAGGCGCACCTACTAAATTTAGAAAAGAAAAACAATCTATTCCATATATAAGCCGCACCCACTAAATCCAGGAAGGGGAAACATTTTTTTCCATATATAAGGCGCACCTACTAAATTTAGAAAAGAAAAACAATTTATTCCATATATAAGCCGCACCCACTAAATCCAGGAAGAGGAAACATTTTTTCCATATATAAGGCGCACCTACTAAATTTAGAAAAGAAAAACAAGTTATTCCATATATAAGCCGCACCCACCAAATTTAGGAAGGGAAACATTTTGTTTTTCTATATATAAGCCGCAACCACAAAATTTTGGGAAAAAATAAAAATAGTTTCCATATATAAGCCGCACCCACTAAATTTAGGGAAAAATAAAAATTGTCCATATATAAGCCGCAACCACTAAATAAAAATTTAAAAAAAATTGCACTTATAAGCCGCACCCACTAAATTTAGAAATGAAATTTTTTCCCCCCATATATTAGCCGCACCCACTAAATTTAGGAAGGGGAAACATGTTTTCCATATATAAGGCGCACCTACTAAATTTAGAAAAGAAAAACAATTTATTCCATATATAAGCCGCACCCACCAAATTTAGGAAGGGAAACATTTGTTTTTCTATATATAAGCTGCAACCACAAAATTTTGGAAAAAAATAAAAATAGTTTCCATATATAAGCCGCACCCACCAAATTTAGGGAAAAATAAAAATGGTGTCCACATATAAGCCGCACCCACTAAATAACAATAAAAAAAATAAATAAAAATATCCTTGTATAAGCCGCACCCACTAAATTTAGGGAAAAATAAAAATTGTGTCCATATATAAGCCGCACCCACTAAATAACAATTACAAAAAAATTCCACGTATAAGCCGCACCCACTAAATTTAGAAAGGAATTTGTTTTTGCCATATATAAGCCGCACCCACCAAATCTAGGGAGAGGAAACATTTTTTCCATATATAAGGCGCACCTACTAAATTTAGAAAAGAAAAACAATTTATTCCATATATAAGCCGCACCCACCAAATTCAGGAAGGGAAACATTTGTTTTTCTATATATAAGCCGCACCCACTAAATTAAGGGAAAAATAAAAATTGTCCATGTATAAGCCGCACCCACTAAATTTAGGGAAAAATAAAAACTGTCCATATATAAGCCGCACCCACTAAATAATAAGTAAAAAAAAATTCTATGTATAAGCCGCACCCACTAAATTTAGAAAGGAAAACAATATTTTTCCATATACAAGCCGCACCCACTGAATTTAGAAAGGGGGGAAAAAAATAAGTTTCCATATATTAGCCGCACCCACTAAATTTAGAAAAGAAAAACACTGTTTTCCATATATAAGCCGCACCCACCAAATTTAGGGAAAAATAAAAACTGTCCATATATAAGCCGCACCCACTAAATAATAATTAAAAAAAAAAATTCTATGTATAAGCCGCACCCACTGAATTTAGAAAGGGGGGAAAAAATAAGTTTCCATATATTAGCCGCACCCACTAAATTTAGAAAGGGAAAAAATATGTTTCTATATATAAGCCGCACTCACTGAATTTAGAAAGGGGGGAAAAAATAAGTTTCTATATATTAGCCGCACCCACTAAATTTAGAAAAGAAAAACATTGTTTTCCATATATAAGCCGCATCCGCAATTTTGACTTATTGTATGTATGTTGATTGCTCCTAAAATCTGAGTACTAAAATATCAGATTTTTTAAATTTTTTACTGTATAAATGTGGAACACATTTGTTTTATTACTCCCAGTCTGTGGAACGCTTTCCCTGACCACCTGAGGGCACCACAGACTGTGGATGCTTTTAAAAAAGGCTTAAAAACCTTTCTTTTTAAAAATGCCTTTTTTTAGATGTATGCATACTAGTTTTAGCTATTTGGCTGTTCTAGTTTTTCTTTCTTTATTTTTTATCTTTTTATTTATCTTATTTTATTTATTTAGTTTTAATACACCGTAGCACTTTGAGGTTGTTTACTCAATGTAAAGTGCTTTTTACAAATAAAATCTATTATTATTATTGTTTTACAACTTACAATGTATATATACAATGTATAATTCAAAATTGCATGTACAAATGTGTAAATTAAGTCAAATAGTCACTATAAAAAATATATATTATTTGTACAGTTGAATTGCTACTCCATAGAACAGACGGAATTTGGTCGGTACTTATAAAAGTACTACATTTTGTACACATCCTGAGTGAATACACAGTTATTTTTTTCATTTTGACTTATTGTATGTATGTAGATTGTGCCTAAAATCTGAGTACTAAAATATCAGATTTTTTAAATTTTTTACTGTATAAATTTGTTTTATAACTCCCAGTCTGTGGAACGCTCTCCCTGACCACCTGAGGGCACCACAGACTGTGGATGCTTTTAAAAAAGGCTTAAAAACCCTTCTTTTTAAAAATGCCTCTTTTTTTTTTAGATGTATGCATACTAGTTTTAGCTATTTGGCTGTTCTAGTTTTTCTTTCTTTATTTTTTATCTTTTTATTTATCTTATTTTATTTATTTAGTTTTAATACACTGTAGCACTTTGAGGTTGTTTACTCAATGTAAAGTGCTTTTTACAAATAAAATCTATTATTATTATTATTGTTTTATAACTTACAATGTATATATACAATGTATAATTCAAAATCGCATGTACAAATGTGTAAATTAAGTCAAATAGTAACTATAAAAAATATATATTATTTGTACAGTTGAATTGCTACTCCATAGAACAGACGGAATTTGGTCGGTACTTATAAAAGTACTACATTTTGTACACATCCTGAGTGAATACACAGTTATTATTATTTTCATTTTGACTTATTGTATGTATGTAGATTGCGCCTAAAATCTGAGTACTAAAATATTAGATTTTTTAAATTTTTTACTGTATAAATGCAACAAATTTGTTTTATAACTCCCAGTCTGTGGAACGCTCTCCCTGACCACCTGAGGGCACCCCAGACTGTGGATGCTTTTAAAAAAGGCTTAAAAACCTTTCTTTTTCTAAAAAAAAAGTCTTTTTTTTTTTTTAGATGTATGCATACTAGTAACTATTTGGCTGTTCTAGTTTTTATTACATTTTTTTTTAATTATATTTTTATTTTATTTTATTTATTACTTTTTAATACACTGTAGCACTTTGAGGTTGTTTACTCAATGTAAAGTGCTTTTTACAAATACAATCTATTATTATTTTTGTTTTATAACTTACAATGTATATGTACAATGTATAATTCAAAATCGCATGTACAAATGTGTAAATTAAGTCAAATAGTCACTATAAAAAAGATATATTATTTGTACAGTTGAATTGCTACTCCATAGAACAGACGGAAATTTGGTCGGTACTTATAAAAGTACTACATTTTGTACACATCCTGAGTGAATACACAGTTATTATTTTTTTCATTTTGACTTATTGTATGTATGTAGATTGAGCCTAAAATCTGAGTGCAAAAATATCAGATTTTTTAAATTTTTTACTGTATAAATGTGCAACAAATTTGTTTTATAACTCCCAGTCTGTGGAACGCTCTCCCTGACCACCTGAGGGCACCCCAGACTGTGGATGCTTTTAAAAAAGGCTTAAAAACTTTTCTTTTTCTAAAAAAAAATTCTTTTTTTTTTTTTTTAGATGTATGCATACTAGTAACTATTTGGCTGTTCTAGTTTTTATTACATTTTTTTTTTAATTATATTTTTATTTTTTATTTTATTTTATTTATTACTTTTTAATACACTGTAGCACTTTGAGGTTGTTTACTCAATGTAAAGGGCTTTTTACAAATAAAATCTATTATTATTGTTTTATAACTTACAATGTATATATACAATGTATAATTCAAAATCGCATGTACAAATGTGTAAATTAAGTCAAATAGTAACTATAACAAAAATATATTATTTGTACAGTTGAATTGCTACTCCATAGAACAGACGGAATTTGGTCGGTACTTATAAAAGTACTACATTTTGTACACATCCTGAGTGAATACACAGTTATTATTTTTTGCATTTTGACTTATTGTATGTATGTAGATTGCGCCTAAAATCTGAGTACTAAAATATCAGATTTTTTAAATTTTTTACTGTATAAATTTGTTTTATAACTCCCAGTCTGTGGAACGCTTTCCCTGACCACCTGAGGGCACCACAGACTGTGGATGCTTTTAAAAAAGGCTTAAAAACCCTTCTTTTTAAAAATGCCTTTTTTTTTTTAGATGTATGCATACTAGTTTTAGCTATTTGGCTGTTCTATTTTTTCTTTTTATTTATTTTTTATTATCTTTTTATTTATCTTATTTTATTTATTTAGTTTTAATACACTGTAGCACTTTGAGGTTGTTTACTCAATGTAAAGGGCTTTTTACAAATAAAATCTATTAATAAATTATTATTATATATTAATATTATAAATTAATAAATTAAGTCAAATAGTCACTATAAAAAATATATATTATTTGTACAGTTGTTGTCCATTTCAAGGAAGCGGAATATATTTGTTTTCATGTCGTTTGGCGACATTGCAACCAAACAGCTGTTCATGCTTTGATGAATTGATTTTGAAGTAAATATATTGATAGCGCGGTCATAAAAAACAAATTCCTGTACATATGTGTGATACGCTAATCAAAGTAACTCCCCAAAGTGACAAAAATAAATCCGTTTAATCCTCCAGTCGGCCAACAAAGTCCGCTCTGAGATCAGAGCACGCTGACAGCTTTGTTCTGCCTGAAAGCCTGGTGTCTGCTCACATCAAGCTGCACAGGATTTACGCTTAATTGCAGTCGCCGCTCCATTTTGACGAGAGACGCGTCCTCTCGCCGAGCATGTTGTCGGGTTTTATTTTTTTATTTTTTTTAAAGGACGCCTTCTCTGACGTGCTGCATCGTTGGTGTCAAGCTCGGAAATACGGTATAGGACACACCTTCTCCTCATTAAATGGGTTTTCTGACTATTTACATTGTATATTGTCACATCAAAACTATGAATGAACACATGTGGAGTTATGTATTTAACAAAAAAATAACTGAAAACATGTTTTATATTCCATTTTCTTCAAAATAGCCACCCTTTGCTTTGATTACTGCTTTGCACACTCTTGGCATTCTCTCCATGAGCTGCAAGAGGTAGTCACCTGAAATGGTTTTCACTTCACTTTTCTCTAGACGAAAAAGAAAAAAATTGATTGAACGTTTTCTCGGACGCATTTTGAATTATAAACAATGACATGTCTATTGCAATATATATTGATATCGTGGACTTCCTTCTGACATATTTTCTCACACATTCTTCCACAGTGAGCTTCCGGGACTGCGGCCGGAAGGTGTGGCTCGACGGCGACGACGCGTCCGGTCTCCACGCCAGCCAGGCGGGCGTGGTCTACACGCTGCGCCACGTGGAGGCGGGAGAGACGGTCGCGGCCATCTACGCCCGAGACCTGCAGACCAAGCAGACCTGGAAGGCCCGAGTGCGCCTCGTGGTCCATGCAGACCTGAAGGGACCTGGACAGGTGAGGGCCACCCAAGACCCGAGTCATTCATCAATAACCATGTACAGATAAAAAAACAAAAAAAAACAGCTTTCCCGGCGCCGTTTGGCCCGGTGTTGATGGCGGACACAATAGGAGTCAAAGAGCCATCTGTTAGCGTCATGTGGAATGGAGATAATAAGCAGGCGTTTAGACGCAGCCTGTGATTGGCTGCTGCACAAACAGCCACTCGCCATATGCCTCAGAAGAAGCTGTCAACAATGGCGGGTGGGGGGTGGGGGAGCCCACTTCTTTTGCCAGGGGAGCCGTGTCAGCGCCACGCCGTGACAGGCGGCGCCATCAAAACATGGAGGGGATGTTGGACCCGGGAAGGAGGAACAGACTTTAAAATGTTCAAGACAATTCCTTTAAGATGAGGTCTGGTGTGGGTGTGGAAATTAGGCTCCCTTCAAGAATATACCAAGTACAGTTTAGGTCAGGGGGGTCTAAACAGGCAAAAATTTGGTCGAATGCCGAAAGCCGAATGCATGATTGTAAAGTAACTATTATATGTATGTATGCATGTATGCATACATGCATACATACATACATACATACATACATGCATGTATGCATTGCATGCGTGCATACATACATACATACATTATTTGCATGCATACATATATATTTATTTGCATGCATGCATGCAAATGAATATATGTGTATGCATGCAAATGAATATATATGTATGTATGTATGTATGTATGCAAATATATTTTATATATATATGTAATATATTGTGTATATACATTTTTTTTTTTTTTATAAATATATTTTTTTATAAATATTTATATATATATATATACACCTTCTTTTGAATATATTTTATATATATATATATGTATATATATTTTTATATATATGTTTAATAGATAAAATATATATATATATATATATATATATATATATATATAAATGATAATGATATATATATATGTATATATAATGTTTTTTATATATATGTTTAATAGATATATATATATTTGTGTGTGTGTGTGTGTGTGTTTATATATATATATAAACATATAAATAAATACATTAAAAAAAATATATATATATGTGTGTGTGTTTATATATATAAACATATAAATAAAAAAAATTTTTTTTTGATTTTTTTTTATGTTTATATATATATAAACACATCTATATATAATGTGTTTATTTATATATATATATATATATATATATATATACATACATATAAACATATAAAAAAAAATAAAAAATAAACAAATATATATGTGTGTGTGTGTGTGTGTTTATATATATATATAAACATAAATACATAAATTCAAAAAATATATTTATATATGTGTGTGTTTATATATATATATATATATATAAACATTAAAATAAAAAATAATATATATTTTTTTGATTTTTTTTTATGTGTTTATATATATATAAACACATATCTATATATATATATATATATATATATATATATATATATATATTTTTGAATTTTTTTAATATGTTTATATATACATATAAACACATATCTATATATATTTATTTTTATATATATATATATATATATAAAAATAAAATATATATATATATATATAAATATATATATATATAAACAAATAAATTAAAAATAAATGTAAAAATAAACAAAAACAAAAAAATATATATATATGTATATGTGTTATATATATATATATATATATGTATATATATATATATATATATATGTATATGTGTTTATATATATATATATATATATATATATATATATGTATGTGTGGGGAAAAAAAATCACAATACATATATTGCGCTCTACTACGGTATCGAGCACTATTTTTTGGATAACCTTATTAAGACATATATATATATATATATATATATATGATATAATATAATTGGATATTAAGAGTATGTGAAAGTTCAACTCCTACCTTGTTTACTTCCTTGACGACCTCCTTAAAGTTTTGTCGTCAATCAGAACTATCAAGCAGCTAAAATGGTAAATGGGTCGTACTTGTATAGCGCTTTTCTACCTTTTTTTAAGGAACTCAAAGTGCTTTGACGCTATTTCCACATTCACACACTGATGGAGGGAGCTGCCATGCAAGGCGCTAACCAGCAGCCATCAGGAGCAAGGGTGAAGTGTCTTGCTCAAGGACACAACGGACGCGACTAGGATGGTAGAAGGTGGGGATTGAAACAGTAACCCTCAGATTACGCCAAACATGGATAAGAGTGTAGAGTTGTTTTGCAGTTTTCCCATCATGCTTTGTAGTGGTTTTAAATGGGTGTAATTTAGGAATGTTTAGTGAAGTGAATTATATTTATATAGCGCTTTTTCTCTAGTGACTCAAAGCGCTTTTACATAGTGAAAGCCAATATCTAAGTTACATTTAAAGCAGTGTGGGTGGCACTGGGAGCAGGTGGGTAAAGTGTCTTGCCCAAGGACACAACAGCAGTGACTGGGATGGCAGAAGCGGGGATCGAACCTGCAACCCTCAAGTTGCTGGCACGGCCACTCTACCAATTGAGCTATACCGCCTCATTTATGGTGCACGGACGTATTTTAAAACATCCACAGAGCTGAACGAGCAGGTTGTGTACTGTGTGACCATGTCTGTTGACATTTTGTGTCGGTTGGATTGTTGTTGTTTTTTTGCACCATGACTAGGGAAGGTTGTTTGCATTGGGTCATATAGGTTAATGCTGTGCATTGATCCATTCAGAGGATGATTAAAGGTCATTGACCTCAATGTGTGTGTTGTCCTATTGACGTCTACACAATGTTGGCATTCAAGGCAGTCTTTTAAATGGAATGCAATCTCCCTTGCGGGCAAGATACATTTGGATTGATTTCATGTTGTTTTTTTATTAAAAATGGAATTGTATTTGTGTTCTGTTGACAACCGACCTGCTTTGTCATGTGGAGATATACAGCCGCAACATTAGGTACACGTGGGCAGGGTGGCTCGGTTGGTAGAGCGGCTGCGCCAACATCTTGAGGGTTGAGAAAAGGGCTATATAAATATAAGTCAGTAATTCACTACACTCTTACAAACCCATGGGTACACAATCCAGTACATTACACATACATACTGTAATAATAATAATAGATTTTATTTGTAAAAAAAAAAAAGGAAAAAAAAGCGCTTTACATTGAGTGCTACAGTGTATTAAAAAAAATAAAATAAAAAGATAATTAAAAAAAAAAAAAAAAAAAACTAGAACAGCCAAATAGCTAAAACTAGTATGCATATATATATATATATATATATATATATATATATATATATATATATATATATATATATTTAAAAAAAAAGGCTTTTTTAAAAAGAAGGGATTTTAAGCCTTTTTTAAAAGCATCCACAGTCTGTGGTGCCCTCAGGTGGTCAGGGAGAGCGTTCCACAGACTGGGAGCGGCGGAGCAGAAAGCCTGTATTTTCCGGACTATATAGTGCAGTGGTCCCCAACCACCGGGTCGTAGACCGACTGGTACCGGGCCGCACAAGAAAAAAAATTAAAATAAAATAAAAAAAGAATTATTATTATTATTTTTTTAAAATTATTAAATCAACATAAAAAACACAATATATACATTATATATCAATATAGATCAATACAGTCTGCAGGGATACAGTCCGTAAGCACACATGATTGTATTTCTTTATGACAAAAAAAATAACATAACATTATTATTAATAATATTTATTATAATTTATTTATTATATATATAATTTAATTATAATTTATAATATTTATTAATTATTAATATTATTATTAATTATTAATTATTATTAATTTATTAATTTATAATTATAATTTATTACAATTATTATTATTAATACTGTTATTGTTGTTATTATTAATAATAATAATAATGGATTACATTACCGCGGTACTTTATTAGTACCGGTATATCGTAGAACCCTACATTTGAGTCTCATTAGCAAGTATGACACGAAGTTAAAGTCACAGTTGCAAGTCCGAGACGTTAGACGGCGCGCGGTTTGTGTGTCGGCTCGTCTTTTGTTGCACTCTAAAAAGTGTTAATACTGTAAGTATTGCGCTTATTACACAGCAGCTCTTTGACTTTACATCTGAGTTGTGGTTTTCATTATCGAATTTGGAGGTGTTTAAATCGCCATGTGAAATTGCTAATGCTAATCAGTAGCAAATATGTATTAGCAGAGCTTAACTTAGGTTGGTGCGGTTTTTTTTTTTGAGTCAATATCTTTGATGGCATTGAAAATTGCAACATTACCTTGAGGTAGTTTGGCTGCGTCCGCTCTCAGTGCTGCTGGAGTGATTGCCAAGTGCCGAAGTGCGAACCCGGCATGACTTTTTTGTAAAATTGCTAATGCTAATCAGTAGCAAATATGTATTAACTAGCACATTTTTGGAAAAGTGGAACCTACTTAGGTTGGAGCGGTTTTATTTTTGAGTCAATTGAAAATTGCATTGAAAATTACAACATTGCCTTTGAGTAGTTTGGCTGCGTCCGCTCTCAGTGCTGCTGGAGTGACCGCCAAGTGCCGAAAAGCGAACCCGGCATAATTTTTTTGTAAAATGGCTAAAGCTAATCCGTAGCAAATATATATTAACATCACGTGAGCTTAACTTATGTTGGAGCGCATTTTTCCCCCGTCAAAATCTTTGTTGAAAATGTCAACATTACCTTGAGGTAGTTTGACTGTGTGCGCTCTCAGTGCTGCTGGAGTGATTGCCAAGTGCCAAAGTGTGAACTTTACTTTTTGTTTTTTAACCCCGGTGACCAACTTTTCCTTTACAAAGATTAACTCAAATATGAACTGAATTAATGGAAAAAATGTCAACATTACCTTGAGGTAGTTTTGGCTGAGTGCGCTCTCAGTGCTGCTGGAGTGATCGCCAAGTGCCAAAGTGCGAACTTGACTTTTTTTTTTTTAACCCCGGTGACCAACTTTTCCTGTACAAATATTAACTCAAATATGAACTGAATTAATGGAAAAAATGTCAACATTACCTTAAGGTAGTTTGACTGTGTTCGCTCTCAGTGCTGCTGGAGTGATTGCCAAGTGCCAAAGTGTGAACTTTACTTCTTTTTTTTTAACCCCGGTGACCAACTTTTCCTGTACAAATATTAACTCAAATATGAACTGAATTAATGGAAAAAATGTCAACATTACCTTAAGGTAGTTTGACTGTGTGCGCTCTCAGTGCTGCTGGAGTGATCGCCAAGTGCCAAAGTGCGAACTTGACTTTTTTTTTTTTATCCCGGTAACCAACTTTTCCTTTACAAATATGAACTCAAATATGAACTGAATTAATGGAAAAAATGTCAACATTACCTTGAGGTAGTTTGACTGTGTGCGCTCTCAGTGCTGCTGGAGTGACCCACATACTGTAACAAGGCACCGTTCAATTTGACCAAACCCCATGATGGGAATTTAAATGTTTTTTGCTTTCATTTCTTGTGTCACATTGACCTTTTTTGACGACTATTACTCCGGGGAAACGTATTTTTCATCACAAATGATTTTCTTTTAATCGTATTTTTAATTAGGCTTTTTTTTTTTTTACGACGCCTTACAACATCGAAGTCGGCGAATGGCGCCTGAAAATGTCTTCTCGGGGTCACCGAGGTCAGGAGAGAGAGTGGATGGATTTTTTTTTTTTTTTTTTTTTTTTTTTTTACGAGCCGGGGCGAGGCCTGCAGCGACGCTCCTTGGTGGCCGGCCATGATGGAGCTGTACACACACACACACACACACACACACACACACACACACACACACACACACACACACACACACACACTTTGACATGTGGCGGCCATTTATCAGAGGAACGGTAATGAGAGCATTAATCCAAGCTGGTGCAATAAGATCAGAAATACATTGAGTCACTGAGCCGTCTCAGCTGCGTGCTGCCAGTCTAGTCCTGTGTGTGTGTGTGTGTGTGTGTGTGTGTGTGTGTGTGTGTGTGTGTGTGTGTGTGTGTGTGTGTGTGTGTTTAATTGCAATGTCTCATTTGTGGTGACATCTATCAAAATGAGGGTGGTCCCAAAAAGGAGGGATTTTTCACATTGACTGTGTGTCGCTTTTAAAAGTGCTCCCCCTCTGGTCAACATATGAAATAACAAGTGTGTGTAAGAAATTGAAATACGCCCCCTTTGGCCAAAATTAATATACATAAATAAATATGTATCTAGAGACATACTGTAATAACTTGAAGTAAATACTGAAGATTAAAAAACAATTACAAAGAAAAAATTCCCCCCCCAATTTTTTTTTTTTACTAAAAGCAGTCTTTTTCTCACAATGTGTCGACTTTTTTCCTATAAAATTGGGAACAATTTCTCATATTCTTTCTGTTTCTGTAATATTGCAATATTTTCTCGTAAAATTATTACTTTTTTTAAATGTAAAATTATTACCTTTTAATGCAAAATGGTGAGATTTGTCATATAAAGGTCTGACTTTTATCACAATATTGCCAATTTTTTTGTTGTTCTTGTAAAATAGTGACATTTTTCAAGTAAAATGATGACTTTAGTCATAATTTTGCCAAGTTGAATTCCGATTATTATTATAATATTGCCAATATTTTCAAGTTTTCTTATAAAATTGTGACTTCTGTCTAGTAAAATTATGACTCTTTTCATAAAATTGCCAAAATGTTAAGCTTTTCTTGTAAAATTGCGACTGTTATTGAGTAAAATTACAATGTTTACCATAATATTGCACACGTTCAGTTTTTCTTGTAAAATTTTGACTTGCGTTGAGTAAAATGACGACTTTTATTATAATACTGCCAAAATGCTAAGTTTTGCTTGTGAAATTGTGACCTTTTTCTTGTGAAATTCCAACTCATTTTTCACAACAAGCTTTTTTATATTTGCATAGTATGTATATATTATTAATGTTGTAAATACACTTCTTTATATATCTAGAAAGGCTGGTCCTAAAGAGGGAGGCATTTTTCTCAGGTCTCAAGAAGGTAACAAATACATGAATATCTGTGTGTGTGTGTTAGTGTTCTTGTATTTCTAGTCTTCTTGAGACATGAAGAAGGAAAAGTATCTTCCATATGAGGAGGTGTGAACAAGTGATGCCATAAATCAATAACATTGCATCTAATAGACAATGTCTCATTTGTGGTGACATCTATCAAAATGAGGGTGGTCCCAAAAAGGAGGGATCTTTCACATTGACTGTGTGTCGCTTTTAAAAGTGCTCCCCCTCTGGTCAACATATGAAATAACAAGTGTGTGTAAGAAATTGAAATGCGCCCCCTTTGGCCAAAATTAATATACAAAAATGAATAAATATGTATCTAGAGACATACTGTAATAACTTGAAGTAAATAATGAAGATTAAAAAACAATTACAAAGAAAAAATTCCCCCCCCAATTTTTTTTTTTTTACTAAAAGCAGTCTTTTTCTCACAATGTGTCGACTTTTTTTCTTATAAAATTGGGAACAATTTCTCATATTCTTTCTGTTTCTGTAATATTGCAATATTTTGTCGTAAAATTATTACTTTTTTTTAATGTAAAATTATTACCTTTTAATGCAAAATGGTGAGATTTGTCATATAAAGGTCTGACTTTTATCACAATATTGCCAATTTTTTTTTGTTATTCTTGTAAAATAGTGACATTTTTCGAGTAAAATTATGACTTTAGTCATTTTGCCAAGTTGAATTCCGATTATTATTATAATATTGCCAATATTTTCAAGTTTTCTTATAAAATTGTGACTTTTGTCGAGTAAAAGTACGACTCTTTTCAAAAAATTGCCAAAATGTTAAGCTTTTCTTGTAAAATTGCGACTGTTATTGAGTAAAATTACAACTTTTATCATAATATTGCACAAATGTTCAGTTTTTCTAGTAAAATTCTGACTTGCGTTGAGTAAAATGACGACTTTTATTATAATACTGCCAAAATTCTAAGTTTTTCTTGTGAAATTGTGACCTTTTTCTTGTGAAATTCCAACTCATTTTTCACAACAAGCTTTTTTGTATTTACATAGTATGTATATATTATTAATGTTGTAAATACACTTCTTTATATATCTAGAAAGGCTGGTCCTAAAGAGGGAGGCATTTTTCTCAGGTCTCAAGAAGGTAACAAATACAAGAATGTGTGTGTGTGTGTGTTCTTGTATTTGGACCCTTCTTGAGACATGAATAAGGAAAAGTATCTTCCATATGAGGAGGTGTGAACAAGTGATGCCATAAATCAATAACATTGCATCTAATAGACAATGTCTCATTTGTGGTGACATCTATCAAAATGAGGGTGGTCGCAAAAAGGAGGGATTTTTTAAATGGACTGTTGCTTTTAAAAAGTGCTCCCCCTCTGGTCAACATATGAAATAACAAGTGTGTGTAAGAAATTGAAATACGCCCCTCTGGCCAAAATTAATATACATAAATAAATATGTATCTAGAGACATACTGTAATAACTTGAAGTAAATAATGAAGATCAAAAAACAATTACAAAGAAAAAATTCCCCCCCCCAATTTTTTTTTTTACTAAAAGCAGTCTTTTTCTCACAATGTGTCGACTTTTTTCCTATAAAATTGGGAACAATTTCTCATATTCTTTCTGTTTCTGTAATATTGCAATATTTTGTCGTAAAATTATTACTTTTTTAATGTAAAATTATTACTTTTTAATGCAAAATGGCGACATTTGTCATATAAAGGTATGACCTTTATCACAATATTGACAATTTTTTTTTGTTATTCTTGTAAAATAGTGACATTTTTCGAGTAAAATGATTACTTTAGTCATAATTTTGCCAAGTTGAATTCCGATTATTATTATAATATTGCCAATATTTTCAAGTTTTCTTACGAAATTGTGACTTTTGTCGAGTAAAAGTACGACTCTTTTCATAAAATTGCCAAAATGTTAAGCTTTTCTTGTAAAATTGCGACTGTTATTGAGTAAAATTACAACTTTTACCATAATATTGCACACATGTTCAGTTTTTCTTATAAAATGTTGACTTGCGTTGTGTAAAATGACGACTTTTATTATAATACTGCCAAAATTCTAAGTTTTTCTTGTGAAATTGTGACCTTTTTCTTGTGAAATTCCAACTCATTTTTCACAACAAGCTTTTTTATATGTGCATAGTATGTATATATTATTAATGTTGTAAATACACTTCTTTATATATCTAGAAAGGCTGGTCCTAAAGAGGGAGGCATTTTTCTCAGGTCTCAAGAAGGTAAGAAATACAAGAGTGTGTGTGTGTGTGTGTGTGTGTGTGTGTGTGTGTGTGTGTGTGTGTGTGTGTGTGTGTTGTATTTCTAGCCTTCTTGAGACATGAAGAAGGAAAAGTATCTTCCATATGAGGAGGTGTGAACAAGTGATGCCATAAATCAATAACATTGCATCTAATAGACAATGTCTCATTTGTGGTGACATCTATCAAAATGAGGGTGGTCCCAAAAAGGAGGGATTTTTCACATTGACTGTGTGTCGCTTTTAAAAGTGCTCCCCCTCTGGTCAACATATGAAATAACAAGTGTGTGTAAGAAATTGAAATGCGCCCCCTTTGGCCAAAATTAATATACAAAAATAAATATGTATTTAGAGACATACTGTAATAACTTGAAGTAAATAATGAAGATTAAAAAACAATTACAAAGAAAAAATTCCCCCCCCAATTTTTTTTTTTTACTAAAAGCAGTCTTTTTCTCACAATGTGTCGACTTTTTTTCTTATAAAATTGGGAACAATTTCTCATATTCTTTCTGTTTCTGTAATATTGCAATATTTTGTCGTAAAATTATTACTTTTTTTAATGTAAAATTATTACCTTTTAATGCAAAATGGTGAGATTTGTCATATAAAGGTCTGACTTTTATCACAATATTGCCAATTTTTTTGTTGTTCTTGTAAAATAGTGACATTTTTCGAGTAAAATGATGACTTTAGTCATAATTTTGCCAAGTTGAATTCCGATTATTATTATAATATTGCCAATATTTTCAAGTTTTCTTATAAAATTGTGACTTCTGTCTAGTAAAATTATGACTCTTTTCATAAAATTGCCCAAATGTTAAGCTTTTCTTGTAAAATTGCGACTGTTATTGAGTAAAATTACAATGTTTACCATAATATTGCACACATGTTCAGTTTTTCTTGTAAAATTGTGACTTGCGTTGAGTAAAATGACGACTTTTATTATAATACTGCCAAAATGCTAAGTTTTGCTTGTGAAATTGTGACCTTTTTCTTGTGAAATTCCAACTCATTTTTCACAACAAGCTTTTTTATATTAGCATAGTATGTATATATTATTAATGTTGTAAATACACATCTTTATATATCTAGAAAGGCTGGTCCTAAAGAGGGAGGCATTTTTCTCCGGTCTCAAGAAAGTAAGAAATACAAGTGTGTGTGTGTTCTTGTATTTCTAGTCTTCTTGAGACATGAAGAAGGAAAAGTATCTTCCATATGAGGAGGTGTGAACAAGTGATGACATAAATCAATAACATTGCATCTAATAGACAATGTCTCATTTGTGGTGACATCTATCAAAATGAGGGTGGTCCCAAAAAGGAGGGATTTTTCACATTGACTGTGTGTCGCTTTTAAAAGTGCTCCCCCTCTGGTCAACATATGAAATAACAAGTGTGTGTAAGAAATTGAAATACGCCCCTCTGGCCAAAATTAATATACAAAAATAAATAAATATGTATTTAGAGACATATTGTAATAACTTGAAGTAAATAATGAAGATTAAAAAAACAATTACAAAGAAAAAATTCCCCCCCCAAATTTTTTTTTTTTACTAAAAGCAGTCTTTTTCTCACAATGTGTCGACTTTTTTTCTTATAAAATTGGGAACAATTTCTCATATTCTTTCTGTTTCTGTAATATTGCAATATTTTCTCGTAAAATTATTACTTTTTTTATGTAAAATTATTACCTTTTAATGGAAAATGGTGAGATTTGTCATATAAAGGTCTGACTTTTATCACAATATTGCCAATTTTTTTTTGTTATTGTAAAATAGTGACATTTTTCGAGTAAAATTATGACTTTAGTCATAATTTTGCCAAGTTGAATTCCGATTGTTATTATAATATTGCCAATATTTTCAAGTTTTCTTATAAAATTGTGACTTTTGTCTAGTAAAATTACGACTCTTTTCATAAAGTTGCCAAAATGTTAAGCTTTTCTTGTAAAATTGCGACTGTTATTGAGTAAAATTACAATGTTTACCATAATATTGCACACATGTTCAGTTTTTCTTGTAAAATTTTGACTTGCGTTGAGTAAAATGACGACTTTTATTATAATACTGCCAAAATTCTAAGTTTTTCTTGTGAAATTGTGACCTTTTTCTTGTGAAATTCCAACTCGTTTTTCACAACAAGCTTTTTTATATTTGCATAGTATGTATATATTATTAATGTTGTAAATACACTTCTTTATATATCTAGAAAGGCTGGTCCTAAAGAGGGAGGCATTTTTCTCAGGTCTCAAGAAAGTAAGAAATACAAGTGTGTGTGTGTTCTTGTATTTCTAGTCTTCTTGAGACATGAAGAAGGAAAAGTATCTTCCATATGAGGAGGTGTGAACAAGTGATGACATAAATCAATAACATTGCATCTAATAGACAATGTCTCATTTGTGGTGACATCTATCAAAATGAGGGTGGTCCCAAAAAGGAGGGATTTTTCACATTGACTGTGTGTCGCTTTTAAAAGTGCTCCCCCTCTGGTCAACATATGAAATAACAAGTGTGTGTAAGAAATTGAAATGCGCCCCCTTTGGCCAAAATTAATATACAAAAATGAATAAATATGTATTTAGAGACATACTGTAATAACTTGAAGTAAATAATGAAGATTAAAAAACAATTACAAAGAAAAAATTCCCCCCCCAATTTTTTTTTTTTACTAAAAGCAGTCTTTTTCTCACAATGTGTCGACTTTTTTTCTTATAAAATTGGGAACAATTTCTCATATTCTTTCTGTTTCTGTAATATTGCAATATTTTCTCGTAAAATTATTACTTTTTTTATGTAAAATTATTACCTTTTAATGGAAAATGGTGAGATTTGTCATATAAAGGTCTGACTTTTATCACAATATTGCCAATTTTTTTGTTGTTGTTCTTGTAAAATAGTGACATTTTTCGAGTAAAATGATGACTTTAGTCATCATTTTGCCAAGT
>NC_084565.2:41995000-42012500 GCF_033978685.3 Nerophis lumbriciformis
AAAATGAGACTAACATGCTAACTTCACAAACATGCTAACTTGACAAACATGAGACTAACATGCTAACTTGACAAACATGAGACTAACATGCTAACTTCACAAACATGCTAACTTCACAAACATGAGACTAACATGCTAACTTGACAAACATGAGACTAACATGCTAACTTCACAAACATGAGACTAACATGCTAACTTCACAAACATGCTAACTTCACAAACATGAGACTAACATGCTAACTTCACAAACATGAGACTAACATGCTAACGTGACAAACATGAGACTAACATGATAACTTGACAAACATGATAACTTGACAAACATGAGACAAACATGATAACTTGACAAACATGAGACAAACATGATAACTTGACAAACATGATAACTTGACAAACATGATAACTTCACAAACATGATAACTTCACAAACATGATAACTTCACAAACATGGACTAACATGCTAACTTCACAAACATGCTAACTTGACAAACATGAGACTAACATGCTAACTTCACAAACATGAGACTAGCATGCTAACTTCACAAACATGAGACTAACATGATAACTTGACAAACATGAGACTAACATGCTAACTTCACAAACATGAGACTAACATGCTAACTTCACAAACATGGACTAACATGATAACTTCACAAACATGAGACTAACATGCTAACTTCACAAACATGCTAACTTGACAAACATGAGACTAACATGCTAACTTGACAAACATGAGACTAACATGCTAACTTCACAAACATGAGACTAACATGCTAACTTCACAAACATGAGACTAACATGCTAACTTCACAAACATGCTAACTTGACAAACATGAGACTAACATGCTAACTTGACAAACAAGAGACTAACATGCTAACTTGACAAACATGAGACTAACATGCTAACTTCACAAACATGAGACTAACATGCTAACTTGACAAATATGAGACTAACATGCTAACTTGACAAACATGAGACTAACATGCTAACTTCACAAACATGAGACTAACATGCTAACTTCACAAACATGCTAACTTCACAAACATGAGACTAACATGCTAACTTCACAAACATGAGACTAACATGCTAACATGACAAACATGAGACTAACATGCTAACTTCACAAACATGCTAACTTCACAAACATGAGACTAACATGCTGACTTCACAAACATGAGACTAACATGCTAACTTCACAAACATGCTAACTTCACAAACATGAGACTAACATGCTAACTTCACAAACATGCTAACTTCACAAACATGAGACTAACATGCTAACTTCACAAACATGCTAACTTCACAAACATGAGACTAACATGCTAACTTGACAAACATGAGACTAACATGCTAACTTGACAAACATGAGACTAACATGCTAATTACACAAACATGGACTAACATGATAACTTCACAAACATGAGACTAACATGCTAACTTCACAAACATGAGACTAACATGATAACTTGACAAACATGAGACTAACATGCTAACTTGACAAACATGAGACTAACGTGCTAACTTCACAAACATGAGACTAACATGCTAACTTCACAAACATGAGACTAACATGCTAACTTCACAAACATGAGACTAACATGCTAACTTCACAAACATGAGACTAACATGCTAACTTCACAAACATGAGACTAACATGCTAACTTCACAAACATGAGACTAACATGCTAACTTCACAAACATGCCAACTTGACAAACATGAGACTAACATGCTAACTTCACAAACATGAGACTAATATGCTAACTTCACAAACATGCCAACTTGACAAACATGAGACTAACATGCTAACTTGACAAACATGAGACTAACATGATAACTTGACAAACATGAGACTAACATGCTAACTTCACAAACATGAGACTAACATGCTAACTTCACAAACATGAGGCTAACATGCTAACTTCACAAACATGCTAACTTCACAAACATGGGACTAACATGCTAACTTCACAAACATGAGGCTAACATGCTAACTTCACAAACATGGACTAACATGATAACTTCACAAACATGAGACTAACATGCTAACTTCACAAACATGAGGCTAACATGCTAACTTCACAAACATGCTAACTTCACAAACATGGGACTAACATGCTAACTTCACAAACATGAGACTAACATGCTAACTTCACAAACATGAGACTAACATGATAACTTGACAAACATGAGACTAACATGCTAACTTCACAAACATGAGTCCTGACAGGTGGTCCACAATGAGTTTAGAAAGTAAATAAAGTCCGTGGTCACGTGTTGAATGCAGTATTAAGGGCTGACATAGAGAGTCAACAAGTGAGCAGTGTAAGAGTTAACCCTCACGCGCGCGCGCGTCAGCTCGTGGGCGTTATGTACGTTTTCATTATTAATCCCAAAGTGATGAAATGTCTGCGTCCTGTTTGGTGTGTGTGAGCACAAACAAGACCGCTGACTGCGGGGGCCGGCGGGAGCGTGAAGGCGGATCACCGTCGCCGTGGCAACTGTTTGGCCAACATGAAGTCGTCTGGAGTTGATGTTTGCTAATTAGTCGTGTTTACACTTTGAAAGTAGATCTTTCTGGAGGGGCTTGTGTTTCCACCACATTGCACTCTTCAGGTACTTTCTACACATCACACTTATATTTACTCCTTCTTCTAATCAGCCTGACCTTTAACTCAGTTCTTAACATGAACTAGCAGGTTTAAGTCAGTTCCAAACATGAACTAGCAGGTTTGAGTCAGTTCCAAACATGAACTAGCAGGTTTAAGTCAGTTCCAAACATGACCTAGCAGGTTTGAGTCAGTTCCAAACATGAACTAGCAGGTTTAAGTCAGTTCCAAACATGACCTAGCAGGTTTAAGTCAGTTCCAAACATGAACTAGCAGGTTTAAGTCAGTTCCAAACATGACCTAGCAGGTTTAAGTCAGTTCCAAACATGAACTAGCAGGTTTGAGTCAGTTCCAAACATGAACTAGCAGGTTTAAGTCAGTTCCAAACATGACCTAGCAGGTTTGAGTCAGTTCCAAACATGAACTAGCAGGTTTAAGTCAGTTCCAAACATGACCTAGCAGGTTTAAGTCAGTTCCAAACATGACCTAGCAGGTTTAAGTCAGTTCCAAACTTGACCTAGCAGGTTTAAGTCAGTTCCAAACATGTACTAGCAGCTTCAAGTCAGTTCCAAACATGAAGTAGCAGGTTTAAGTCAGTTCCAAACATGAACTAGCAGGTTTAAGTCAGTTCCAAACATGAACTAGCAGGTTTGAGTCAGTTCCAAACATGAACTAGCAGGTTTTAGTCCGTTCCAAACATGAACTAGCAGGTTTAAGTCAGTTCCAAACATAAACTAGCAGGTTTGAGTCAGTTCCAAACATGAACTAGCAGGTTTAAGTCAGTTCCAAACATGACCTAGCAGGTTTGAGTCAGTTCCAAACATGAACTAGCAGGTTTAAGTCAGTTCCAAACATGAACTTTTAAAGTCATTTTGATAGGAGGCTATAATAGCTAATATAGACACTTACATCATGTGTTGCCTTCATTATAACACTTATATAAGACTTTTAAAGTCATTTTGATAGTAGGCTAATATAGACACTTACATCATGTGTTGTCTTCATTATAACACTTATATAAGACTTTTAAAGTCATGTTGATAGTAGGCTAATATAAACACTTCCATCATGTGTTGTCTTCATTATAACACTTATATAAGACTTTTAAAGTAATTTTGATAGTAGGCTAATATAGACACTTACATCATGTGTTGCCTTCATTATAACACTTATATAAGACTTTTAAAGTAATTTTGATAGTAGGCTAATATAGACACTTCCATCATGTGTTGCCTTCATTATAGCACTTATATAAGACTTTTAAAGTCATTTTGATAGTAGGCTAATATAGACACTTACATCATGTGTTGCCTTCATTATAACACTTATATAAGACTTTTAAAGTCATTTTGATAGTAGGCTAATATAGACACTTACATCATGTGTTGCCTTCATTATAACACTTATATAAGACTTTTACAGTAATTTTGATAGTAGGCTAATATAGACACTTACATCATGTGTTGTTTTCATTATAACACTTATACAAGACTTTTAAAGTAATTTTGATAGTAGGCTAATATAGACACTTACATCATGTGTTGTCTTCATTATAACACTTATATAAGACTTTTAAAGTCATTTTGATAGTAGGCTAATATAGACACTTACATCATGTGTTGCCTTCATTATAACACTTATATAAGACTTTTAAAGTCATGTTGATAGTAGGCTACTATAGACACTTCCGTCATGTGTTGTCTTCATTATAACACTTATATAAGACTTTTAAAGTCATGTTGATAGTAGGCTACTATAGACACTTCCATCATGTGTTGTCTTCATTATAACACTTATATAAGACTTTTAAAGTAATTTTGATAGTAGGCTAACATAGACACTTCCATCATGTGTTGTCTTCATTATAACACTTGTATAAGACTTTTAAAGTCATGTTGATAGTAGGCTAATATAGACACTTACATCATGTGTTGTCTTCATTATAACACTTATATGAGGCTTTTAAAGTCATTTTGATAGTAGGCTAATATAGACACTTACATCATGTGTTGCCTTCATTATAACACTTATATAAGACTTTTAAAGTCATTTTGATAGTAGGCTAACATAGACACTTACATCATGTGTTGTCTTCATTATAACACTTATATAAGACTTTTAAAGTCATTTTGATAGTAGGCTAATATAGACACTTCCATCTTAGAGCAGATGCTATGTGTTTGCCCTGCTTCCTCGTTAGTTGTTTTGGAGGTGTCTAAATGCCCTGTTGTGCAGCAAATTATACAACACTAAGTGGCAAGAAATACTTCGATAATGAATAAAGCAAAAATATGTATTGGACAAAACAAACAAAAAAATCCATATTCTCCACTGCTCGCCAGTGTTGCCATATTTGAGTTATGGTGCAGAAATATGTGGAAATAAGTCCAGAAGTCCACCTCCAGGTATACAGGTAAAAGCCAGTAAATTAGAATATTTTGAAAAACTTGATTTATTTCAGTAATTGCATTCAAAAGGTGTAACTTGTACATTATATTTATTCATTGCACACAGACTGATGCATTCAAATGTTTATTTCATTTAATTTTGATGATTTGAAGTGGCAACAAATGAAAACCCAAAATTCCGTGTGTCACAAAATTAGAATATTACTTAAGGCTAATACAAAAAAGGGATTTTTAGAAATGTTGGCCAACTGAAAAGTATGACAATGAAAAATATGAGCATGTACAATACTCAATACTTGGTTGGAGCTCCTTTTGCCTCAATTACTGCGTTAATGCGGCGTGGCATGGAGTCGATGAGTTTCTGGCACTGCTCAGGTGTTATGAGCGCCCAGGTTGCTCTGATAGTGGCCTTCAACTCTTCTGCGTTTTTGGGTCTGGCATTCTGCATCTTCCTTTTCACAATACCCCACAGATTTTCTATGGGGCTAAGGTCAGGGGAGTTGGCGGGCCAATTTAGAACAGAAATACCATGGTCCGTAAACCAGGCACGGGTAGATTTTGCGCTGTGTGCAGGCGCCAAGTCCTGTTGGAACTTGAAATCTCCATCTCCATAGAGCAGGTCAGCAGCAGGAAGCATGAAGTGCTCTAAAACTTGCTGGTAGACAGCTGCGTTGACCCTGGATCTCAGGAAACAGAGTGGACCGACACCAGCTGGACTGCTGCTGAGTGGTCCAAAGTCATGTTTTCTGACGAAAGCAAATTTTGCATTTCCTTTGGAAATCGAGGTCCCAGAGTCTGGAGGAAGACAGGAGAGGCACAGGATCCACGTTGCCTGAAGTCTAGTGTAAAGTTTCCACCATCAGTGATGGTTTGGGGTGCCATGTCATCTGCTGGTGTCGGTCCACTCTGTTTCCTGAGATCCAGGGTCAACGCAGCCGTCTACCAGCAAGTTTTAGAGCACTTCATGCTTCCTGCTGCTGACCTGCTCTATGGAGATGGAGATTTCAAGTTCCAACAGGACTTGGCGCCTGCACGCAGCGCAAAATCTACCCGTGCCTGGTTTACGGACCATGGTATTTCTGTTCTAAATTGGCCCGCCAACTCCCCTGACCTTAGCCCCATAGAAAATCTGTGAAAAGGAAGATGCAGAATGCCAGACCCAAAAACGCAGAAGAGTTGAAGGCCACTATCAGAGCAACCTGGGCTCTCATAACACCTGAGCAGTGCCAGAAACTCATCGACTCCATGCCACGCCGCATTAACGCAGTAATTGAGGCAAAAGGAGCTCCAACCAAGTATTGAGTATTGTACATGCTCATATTTTTCATTTTCATACTTTTCAGTTGGCCAACATTTCTAAAAATCCCTTTTTTGTATTAGCCTTAAGTAATATTCTAATTTTGTGACACACGGAATTTTGGATTTTCATTTGTTGCCACTTCAAATCCTCAAAATGAAATGAAATAAACATTTGAATGCATCAGTCTGTGTGCAATGAATAAATATAATGTACAAGTTACACCTTTTGAATGCAATTACTGAAATAAATCAAGTTTTTCCAAATATTCTAATTTACTGGCTTTTACCTGTATGTCAGGGAAAGGAAAGACGAGTGAGAAGAATGCAGTTTCTTACAAATACATCGGAGGTCCAAAGCTAATGAAGATGTTGGCAGAATGAAGTTATTTTATAGTTGTTGTGTGTATATTTTTGTACGTTTATTGTGCCGTGGGTGCGTGTTAGTGCCTGCTGCTCACGGAACACTGCAGGAATGCAGCAGCACAGTGCGTCAAATACAGCAGCAACATTCTACTTTCACGAAATAAAAGCATGTTTTATTGTAAGTTAATGAGCCGGAAAAAAACATCCATCCATTTTTTCCGCCGCTTATCCAGGTCGCGGGGGCAGCAGCCTAAGCAGAGACTTCCCTGTCGAGGGCCAGCTGTGAGACATAGTCCCTGCTGGAATAGGTTTAGAACTATATATGGACATGTTTCGGTTTATGTCCTCCAGGAAAAACGTTAAAGCGACAGCAATTGTATGCTTTTGGGCTTTTTGGTAGCAAAAATGGCGCCCTGCTGTTTAGTTTATACATGACTCTTGAGTTTATTAGTTCAATAAACAATATCATGGTTTCATGTCACTTGACAAGGTAGTTGTGGTAGTTAGATATCATTATTGAAGAAGATTAAAATCCAGTAAAGTTAGCAATTTAGTGGTGATATTTGAGTGGGCCCCGGGCCCCTCTGTAGTGGAAAAGCTGGGCTTTGAACTCAACAATGTGAAGAACTCTTGGCCTAAAATTTTATTTTTTTATTTTTTTATTGATTATCCAAAATTGTTTTTATTTGTAATTTAATTTGATTAAAATGTTTTTGTTTTTTTACCAATTGACTTTTGAAAATTATAAATCGATTTTCAACCTCCATGAATAAGAATCACAATTCGCTTGTGTCTTCATTATAACACTTATATAAGACTTTTAAAGTCATGTTGATAGTAGGCTAATATAGACACTTACATCATGTGTTGTCTTCATTATAACACTTATATAAGACTTTAAAAGTCATTTTGATAGTAGGCTAATATAGACACATCATGTGTTGTCTTCATTATAACACTTATATAAGATTTTTAAAATCATTTTGACAATAGGCTAATATAGACACTTACATCATGTGTTGTCTTCATTATAACACTTATGAAAGACTTTTAAAGTCATTTTGATAGTAGGCTAACATAAGCACTTACATCATGTGTTGTCTTCATTATAACACTTATATAAGACTTTTGAAGTCATTTTGATAGTAGGCTAATATAGACACTTACATCATGTGTTGTCTTCATTATAACACTTACATAAGACTTTTAAAGTCATTTTGATAGTAGGCTAATATAGACACTTACATCATGTGTTGTCTTCATTATAACACTTATATAAGACTTAAAGTCATGTTGATAGTGGGCTAATATAGACACTTACGTCATGTGTTGCCTTCATTATAACACTTATATACGACTTTCAAAGTCATGTTGATAGTAGGCTAATATAAACACTTCCATCATGTGTTGTCTTCATTATAACACTTATACAAGACTTTTAAAGTAATTTTGATAGTAGGCTAATATAGACACTTACATCGTGTTTTGTCTTCATTATAACACTTATATAAGACTTTTAAAGTCATTTTGATAGTAGGCTAATATAGACACTTCCATCATGTGTTGTCTTCATTATAACACTTATATAAGACTTTTAAAGCCATTTTGATAGTAGGCTAATATAGACACTTACATAATGTGTTGCCTTCATTATAACACTTATATAAGACTTTTAAAGTCATTTTGATAGTAGGCTAATATAGACACTTACACCATGTGTTGTCTTCATTATAACACTTATATAAGACTTTTAAAGTCATTTTGATAGTAGGCTAATATAGACACTTACATCATGTGTTGTCTTCATTATAACACTTATACAAGACTTTTAAAGTCATTTTGATAGTAGGCTAATATAGACACTTACATCACGTGTTGGCTTCATTATAACACTCATATAAGACTTTTAAAGTCATATTGATAGTAGGCTAATATAGACACTTACATTATGTGTTGCCTTCATTATAACACTTATATAAGACTTTTAAAGTCATTTTGATAGTAGGCTAATATATACATTTACATCATGTGTTGTCTTCATTATAACACTTATATAAGACTTTTAAAGTCATTTTGATAGTAGGCTAATATAGACACTTACGTCATGTGTTGTCTTCATTATAACACTTATATAAGACTTTTAAAGTCATGTTGATAGTAGGCTAATATAGACACTTACACCATGTGTTGTCTTCATTATAACACTTATATAAAACTTTTAAAGTCATGTTGATAGTAGGCTAATATAGACACTTACGTCATGTGTTGCCTTCATTATAACACTTATATAAGACCTTTAAAGTCATTTTGATAGTAGGCTAATATAGACACTTACATCATGTGTTGTCTTCATTATAACACTTATATAAGACTTTTAAAGTCATTTTGATAGTAGGCTAATATAGACACTTCCATCATGTGTTGTCTTCATTATAACACTTATACAAGACTTTTAAAGTCATTTTGATAGTAGGCTAATATAGACACTTACATCATGTGTTGTCTTCATTATAACACTTATATAAAACTTTTAAAGTCATGTTGATAGTAGGTTAATATAGACACTTACGTCATGTGTTGCCTTCATTATAACACTTATATAAGACTTTTAAAGTCATTTTGATAGTAAGCTAATATAGACACTTACATCATGTGTTGCCTTCATTATAACACTTATATAAGACTTTTAAAGTAATTTTGATAGTTGGTTAGTATAGACACTTCCATCATGTGTTGTCTTCATTATAACACTTATATAAGACTTTTAAAATCATTTTGATAGTAGGCTAATATAGACACTTACGTCATGTGTTGTCTTCATTATAACACTTATATAAGACTTTTAAAGTCATTTTGATAGTAGGCTAATATAGACACTTACGTCATGTGTTGTCTTCATTATAACACATATATAAGACTTTTAAAGTAATTTTGATAGTAGGCTAATATAGACACTTACATCATGTGTTGTCTTCATTATAACACTTATATAAGATTTTTAAAATCATTTTGACAGTAGGCTAATATAGACACTTACATCATGTGTTGTCTTCATTATAACACTTGTGAAAGACTTTTAAAGTCATTTTGATAGTAGGCTAACATAAGCACTTACATCATGTGTTGTCTTCATTATAACACTTATATAAGACTTTTAAAGTCATTTTGATAGTAGGCTAATATAGACACTTACGTCATGTGTTGTCTTCATTATAACACTTATATAAGACTTTTAAAGTCATGTTGATAGTAGGCTAATATAAACACTTACATCATGTGTTGCCCTCATAACACTTATATAAGACTTTTAAAGTCATTTTGATAGTAGGCTAATATAGACACATACATCATGTTTTGTCTTCATTATAACACTTATATAAGACTTTTAAAGTCATGTTGATAGTAGGCTAATATAGACACTTACGTCATGTATTGCCTTCATTATAACACTTATATAAGACTTTTAAAGTCATTTTGATTGTAGGCTAATATAGACACTTACGTCATGTGTTGCCTTCATTATAACACTTATATAAGACTTTTAAAGTCATTTTGATAGTAGGCTAATATAGACACTTACATCATGTGTTGTCTTCATTATAACACTCATATAAGACTTTTAAAGTCATTTTGATAGTAGGCTAATATAGACACTTACGTCATGTGTTGTCTTCATTATAACACTTATATAAGACTTTTAAAGTCATGTTGATAGTAGGCTAATATAGACACTTACATCATGTGTTGCCTTCATTATAACACTTATATAAGACTTTTAAAGTCATTTTGATAGTAGGCTAATATAGACACTTACATCATGTGTTGTCTTCATTATAACACTTACATAAGACTTTTAAAGTCATTTTGATAGTAGGCTAATATAGACACATCATGTGTTGTCTTCATTATAACACTTATATAAGACTTTTAAAGTCATTTTGATAGTAGGCTAATATAGACACTTACATCATGTGTTGTCTTCATTATAACACTTATATAAGACTTAAAGTCATGTTGATAGTGGGCTAATATAGACACTTACGTCATGTGTTGCCTTCATTATAACACTTATATACGACTTTCAAAGTCATGTTGATAGTAGGCTAATATAGACACTTCCATCATGTGTTGTCTTCATTATAACACTTATATACGACTTTCAAAGTCATTTTGATAGTAGGCTAATATAGACACTTACATCATGTTTTGTCTTTATTATAACACTTATATAAGACTTTTAAAGTCATTTTGATAGTAGGCTAATATAGACACTTACATCATGTTTTGTCTTTATTATAACACTTATATAAGACTTTTAAAGTCATTTTGATAGTAGGCTAATATAGACACTTACGTCATGTGTTGTCTTCATTATAACACTTATATAAGACTTTTAATGTCATTTTGATAGTAGGCTAATATAGACACTTACATCATGTGTTGTCTTCATTATAACACTTACATAAGACTTTTAAAGTCATTTTGATAGTAGGCTAACATAGACACTTACATCATGTGTTGCCTTCATTATAACACGTATAAGACTTAAAGTCATGTTGATAGTGGGCTAATATAGACACTTACGTCATGTGTTGCCTTCATTATAACACTTATATAAGACTTTTGATGTCATTTTGATAGTAGGCTAATATAGACACTTCCATCATGTGTTGTCTTCATTATAACACTTATATAAGACTTTTAAAGCCATTTTGATAGTAGGCTAATATAGACACTTACATAATGTGTTGCCTTCATTATAACACTTATATAAGACTTTTAAAGTCATTTTGATAGTAGGCTAATATAGACACTTACGTCATGTGTTGTCTTCATTATAACACTTATATAAGACTTTTAAAGTCATTTTGATAGTAGGCTAATATAGACACTTACATCATGTGTTGTCTTCATTATAACACTTATATAAGACTTTTAAAGTCATTTTGATAGTAGGCTAATATAGACACTTACATCATGTGTTGTCTTCATTATAACACTCATATAAGACTTTTAAAGTCATTTTGATAGTAGGCTAATATAGACACATCATGTGTTGTCTTCATTATAACACTTATATAAGATTTTTAAAATCATTTTGACAGTAGGCTAATATAGACACTTACATCATGTGTTGTCTTCATTATAACACTTATGAAAGACTTTTAAAGTCATTTTGATAGTAGGCTAACATAAGCACTTACATCATGTGTTGTCTTCATTATAACACTCATATAAGACTTTTAAAGTCATTTTGATAGTAGGCTAATATAGACACTTCCGTCATGTGTTGCCTTCATTATAACACTTATATAAGACTTTTGAAGTCATTTTGATAGTAGGCTAATATAGGCACTTACATCATGTGTTGTCTTCATTATAACACTTATATAAGACTTTTAAAGTCATGTTGATAGTAGGCTAATATAGACACTTACATCATGTGTTGTCTTCATTATAACACTCATATAAGACTTTTAAAGTCATTTTGATAGTAGGCTAATATAGACACTTACGTCATGTGTTGTCTTCATTATAACACTTATATAAGACTTTTAAAGTCATTTTGATAGTAGGCTAATATAGACACTTACATCATGTTTTGTCTTCATTATAACACTTATATAAGACTTTTAAAGTCATTTTGATAGTAGGCTAATATAGACACTTACATCATGTGTTGTCTTCATTATAACACTTGTATAAGACTTTTAAAGTCATGTTGATAGTAGGCTAATATAGACACTTACATCATGTGTTGTCTTCATTATAACACTTATATAAGACTTTTAAAGTCATTTTGATAGTAGGCTAATATAGACACATCATGTGTTGTCTTCATTATAACACTTATATAAGATTTTTAAAATCATTTTGACAGTAGGCTAATATAGACACTTACATCATGTTTTGTCTTCATTATAACACTTATATAAGACTTTTAAAGTAATTTTGATAGTAGGCTAATATAGACACTTACATCATGTTTTGTCTTCATTATAACACTTATATAAGACTTTTAAAGTCATGTTGATAGTAGGCTAATATAGACACTTACGTCATGTGTTGCCTTCATTATAACACTTATATAAGACTTTTAAAGTCATTTTGATAGTAGGCTAATATAGACACTTACGTCATGTGTTGTCTTCATTATAACACTTATATAAGACTTTTGAAGTCATTTTGATAGTAGGCTAATATAGACACTTACGTCATGTGTTGTCTTCATTATAACACTTATATAAGACTTTTAAAGTCATTTTGATAGTAGGCTAATATAACTAATATAGACACTTACATCATGTGTTGTCTTCATTATAACACTTATATAAGACTTTTAAAGTCATTTTGATAGTAGGCTAATATAGACACTTACGTCATGTGTTGTCTTCATTATAACACTTATATAAGACTTTTAAAGTCATTTTGATAGTAGGCTAATATAGACACTTACACCATGTGTTGTCTTCATTATAACACTTATATAAAACTTTTAAAGTCATGTTGATAGTAGGCTAATATAGACACTTACGTCATGTGTTGTCTTCATTATAACACTTAAATAAGACTTTTAAAGTCATGTTGATAGTAGGCTAATATAGACACTTACATCATGTGTTGCTTTCATTATAACACTTATATAAGACTTTTAAAGTCATGTTGATAGTAGGCTAATATAGACACTTACATCATGTGTTGTCTTCATTATAACACTTATATAAGACTTTTAAAGTCATGTTGATAGTAGGCTAATATAGACACTTACGTCATGTATTGCCTTCATTATAACACTTATATAAGACTTTTAAAGTCATTTTGATAGTAGGCTAATATAGACACTTCCGTCATGTGTTGCCTTCATTATAACACTTATATAAGACTTTTGAAGTCATTTTGATAGTAGGCTAATATAGACACTTACATCATGTGTTGTCTTCATTATAACACTTACATAAGACTTTTAAAGTAATTTTGATAGTAGGCTAATATAGACACTTACATCATGTTTTGTCTTCATTATAACACTTATATAAGACTTTTAAAGTCATTTTGATAGTAGGCTAATATAGACACATACATCATGTTTTGTCTTCATTATAACACTTATATAAGACTTTTAAAGTCATGTTGATAGTAGGCTAATATAGACACTTACGTCATGTATTGCCTTCATTATAACACTTATATAAGACTTTTAAAGTCATTTTGATTGTAGGCTAATATAGACACTTACGTCATGTGTTGCCTTCATTATAACACTTATATAAGACTTTTAAAGTCATTTTGATAGTAGGCTAATATAGACACTTACATCATGTGTTGTCTTCATTATAACACTCATATAAGACTTTTAAAGTCATTTTGATAGTAGGCTAATATAGACACTTACGTCATGTGTTGTCTTCATTATAACACTTATATAAGACTTTTAAAGTCATGTTGATAGTAGGCTAATAAAGACACTTACGTCATGTGTTGTCTTCATTATAACACTTATACAATATAATATATAATTATTTGTGGCTCCAGACAGAGGAGTTTTTGGTATTTTTGGTCCAATATGGCTCTCTCAACATTTTGGGTTGCCGATCCCTGTTCTAAATCATCCGTTGGTTTCTCTGAACGCAGATCCGGTCGGACCGGGACAAGAACTGGATGCTGCGTTACAGCGTGACGGGGCCCGGCGCTGACCAGCCACCGACCGGCATCTTCATCATCGACTCCATCTCCGGTCAGCTGTCCGTCACCAAACCTCTGGACAGGGAACACATCCCCAACTTCCACGTGAGTTCTCTTGCCTTTTTGTTTAAACCCTGTGTCAGGTTCAAATGATGACATCTATTAAACAAGACAAGAGTCAAAGAATCAAACCGAGGCTCTGCCAAAAGATTGCACTCCTCCTTCTTTATTTGACTTTCTCCCCCCACCTGACCACAGCTGTTTTCAGAGGGAAGTGGGTCGTAAACAGCGTTGCCTTTGGTTACCGAACAGTTCAAAAGAAGAGGTCGTAAAATAGTTCAAAAAGTGTTCCATAAAATAGTTCAAAAAGAGTTCCATAAAATAGTTCAAAAAGAGTTCGCAAAATACTTCAAAAAGAGTTCGTCTGGAAATTGGGCAGATGCTGCCATCTCTCCGCTTTGAAGTCCCAGTGGAGTTTTACGAGCCTTCTTCTTGGTTGGTTTCAAAGACAGCCTTTTGTCTTTTTTGCCTGGAACTCATTTCGACACAAAGTTTTTTGTGATAACTTCCAAACAATTATTCTAACACCGTGTATTAGAGATGCGCGTATAGGCAATTAATTTCATCCGCAACCGCATCACAAAAGTCGTCAACCATCCGCCATCCACCCGAACTAACATTTAATCAAAACCGCACCCGCCCGCCATCCGCCACCCGCCCGTTGTTATATATCTAATATAGACGATGCAAGGCATTAGTGAGGTTATAAAGCGTTTGCCTGTTAAAGAAAGGAGACTGATCCAATGCAGCAGAGACATTCAATGTCACGGCCCAGACGCACACCAGTGCGCAATCATCTGGGAGCCGCGCCGAGCGCACCTCCAAGCGCTCTCGCACCACTCAAACTGCTGCAGGCAGCTGCGTTCTATCTTGTTTTAACATCCCGTGGCACTCTTCTGGGATCACGGCGGACGAAACCGCTCATGCTCAGGGTGTTTGTGGAGGGTTCGGGGTTTTTGCACAAATGTGATGCACCATGTTAGATGTCCCGGTTTTGTGACCGTCGTAGACATAAACAGCGTCGCAGCTCTTGCAAATCACGTAGCCAGCATTACTGGCATGGCGTAGTGGGTAGAGCAACCGTGCCAGAAACCTGAGGGTTGCAGGTTCGCTCCCCGCCTCTTACCATCCAAAAAATCGCTGCCGTTGTGTCCTTGGGCGGGACACTTCACCCTTTGCCCCCGGTGCCACTCACACCGGTGAATTGAATGAGGTGGTGGTCGGAGGGGCCGTTGGCGCAAAATTGCAGCCACGCTTCCGTCAGTCTACCCCAGGGCAGCTGTGGCTATGAAAGTAGCTTACCACCACCAGGTGTGAATGATTGATGGCTTCTACATGTAAAGCGACTTTGGGTACTTAGAAAAGCGCTATATAAATCCCAGTTATTATTATTATTATTATATCTAATATAGACGATGCAGGTTATAAAGCGTTTGCCTGTTAAAGAAAGGAGACTGATCCAATGCAGCAGAGACATTCAATGCGTGCCACGCTGTCACGGCCCAGACGCACACCAGTGGGTAAATGTGGAAGTAGTGTCAAAGCGCTTTGAGTACCTTGAAGGTAGAAAAGCGCTATACAAGTACAACCCACACAACCCACAGTGCGCAATCATCTGGGAGCCGCGCCGAGCGCACCTCCAAGAGTGCTCGCGCCACTCAAACTGCTGCAGGCAGCTGCGTTCTATCTTGTTTTAACATCCCGTGGCACTCTTCTGGGATCACGGCGGACGAAACCGCTCATGCTCAGGGTGTTTGTGGAGGTTCGGGGTTTTTGCACAAATGTGATGCACCATGTTAGATGTCCCGGTTTTGTGACTGTCATAGACATAAACAGCGTCGCAGCTCTTGCAAATCACGTAGCCAGCATTACCATACCTGCCAACTACTCCGGTTTTCCCGTAATTAGTACGGTTTTCATCAATCTATTCCGGGTTACGGTTGCAGTGATAAAAAATACGGTTTTTCATTAATTAAAAAATGTTTAAAAAAAAAAAAGTTTTATTCACGAAATCGCGTAACAACAATGACAATCGACACTGCTTCCCGTAACTTCCTATCGAGCCATTCCGAATGCCATGTGCGAGGCTATTTATAGCACCGCTGCCAAGCACGAGGCCATTGTTTCCAAACGAGCGAACGATCATGGAATCAGCCGGAGAAAAATCGCAAACGAGTCTTAAACCGAAAAGAAAACTGCAGTCATTCCGTGAAGAATATTCAAAAGCCTATCCGGGAATAATTATCCGTTCCAAAAAGGGTGAAAACTACGCGAATTGCACCTTGTGCAGACAAGATTTTTCGATCGGACACGGAGGAATTAGCGATGTAAAAGACCACGTTGGGACAAAAGAACACAAGTCTAATGCCGTTGCTAGCGATACAAGTGGAAAACTTTCAACGTTTTTCGTCGCCCAAACAGATTCTTTGGATGTGATAAATGCCAAAGTTTTATTTACGGAGGCAATAATTGAGCATGGACTTTGGATTTTAGCCACAAAAAGGTAATGACACCAATGTTATCTATTGGAATTGTTTAGTACTGTTATACTGTTAAAAGTGTTTATACTATTTATGCTTTCAAGTCCAAGTTGAAGAAATCTTGTTAAATGTTGACAGCATAACTACCAAAATACAGAAGTATGTCCTTAATATTTTTGCAGTGCTATTTCTGTTGAAAAGTTCAAATGATTACATTAGAGATGTGATGTGCCACTTTTCAAGTGTCTGATGGCTTCAATTAATTTTCATTCATTTTTCATATTTTGAATTCTTTTGAAAGGCTTACAAAAAAACTACATTTGAATTGTAATTCCATGCTATTGACAGGACTATTAATTTTAATGAAGTTAGCTTACCATGTTTACAGTATGATAATTGTGATAGAAATGTGAATTTTAGGCACAGAATATTTTTTACAATTGAACAAGGCAGTAGATTATACAAGCTTGGACAGAAAGTTAATAATGACACCAATTTTTTTTTAATGGAATTGTTTAGTACTGTTTTACCATTTGTTTACTGTAAAAAGTGTTTATACTTTCAATGAACAAATTGAAGTCTTGTGAAAGGTTGACAGG